>NW_026783585.1:0-52648 GCF_949774975.1 Lagenorhynchus albirostris | reverse complement strand
TGTACCGTAAACGAGGTTCTTGTAAACAGATCCATCCCAAACTTTGGGGTGGCTGTGTCTTTTTGATTTTAATTTCCCTAAACTATAGGACCATAAGTGGAAGTTCTGTAGGCTCTGTTGCTTGGTTTTTTAGATGTTTCAGGAAACACCATACACTTCTCCAGAGTGGCTGTTGGCAATTTACATCCCGCCCATCAGCATAACAAGGCTCCCAGTTCTCCATGGCCTGTCCTGCCTTTCTGGATTTTACACTTTTTTCAGATGGCCCTTTAGACCGGGGGGCAGTGAGACTTCATTGTAGTGCAGATTTCCTTTGCAAGCTTGCTTGGTTGGCCAAAAAGGGCGTATGCGTTTTTTCCTGAATATATTCAGGAAAAAACGCATACGCCCTTTTTGGCCAAGTGCATCATTGTGCACGTTCTGCCTCTTTTCCTATGCTTTACATTCAATTCCCGTCTACCTCCTGAAATCGGTTTCCTGCAATTCTGCCCCGCTTTCAAGTCCTCTTGGCAGCCTTTCTTCAATATATTTTTGGACGATAGCTGTCATTTATAACTCTGCAGGTTTGTGAATGTGAGTGTCCTTGAGCTCCTTTCTTCAACTCGCTTTCTTGTGAGCTGGCCGCAACACCGCAAGATTGTTTCAGGCCCTAGTGTGGTTCCGGCATGGCACGCTGAGCCTTTGGTTAATTCCTCTTCCTGGTGGGAAATGAGAGTTAAATTTGCCCGTCCAGACACCTCCAGCTAGTCTCTCATTCGTTCTCCCTATTCCTGTTCATTTTCCACAGAAATCCAAACTGGGCCAAACAGGAGGTTAAAGGCACTGACTCTCCAAGTGGGGAGAGTGTTAGTAAAGCGTCTGGAATGTTGCACCTGAGTACCAGGGGACAAAAACTGAGACACATTTGAACACGTTTCCTGATCACACGTGGATCATACTCTGGGTTCCACATGCATGTTTTAGCTGAAGGAAGAATCCCTTAAACCTGGAGAGTTGAGACCCATGGAATGGGTACCATGCAATACGACGTCAAAGGGTCTGCATTTGCTCACCGAACCTCACCATTCCTATCACTGCTGTGTTTATGCTGCTGTACACACGCTTGATTCTCTCGGACACATATAAATCCATAGGTTTTAAGATTCTTACTAGTCAGGTATATTCTTAGGCGTTTAATATGGGGTGTTGAGTCCACTTCGTTGAGCAAGGAGTGGCTCTTGTCTATTACATATTTGGCTTATGGAACGGTATCTGTGCTAATTTCAATCTCTGGTTTTATGCAGCACCCCAACTCACCTTTCCCCTTAAGCAAGCATAAGTTGGTTTTCTACATTTGAGACCCTGTTCTGTTTTGTAATTCAGTTCCTGTGTAGCCAAGTTTACATTCCGTGTAGCAGTGATATCTTATGATGTTTCTTTTTCTGTGTGACTTATTTCACTTAGAATCATCGTACCTGAATCCACTCATTATGCTGCTATGGGCCTGATGACATAGATGTCATTGCTGAGTGATATTGCATTGTACGTAAGTACCACAACTTCTTTATCCATTTTGCGCTTTCTGCGACAATGCACTTGTACCGTAAACGAGTTTCTTGTAAACAGAGCCATGCCAAACTTTGGGGTGGCTGTGTCTTTTTGAATTTAATTTCCCTAAGTTATAGGACTATAAGAAGAAGTGCCCTAGGCTCTGTTGCTTTGTTTTTTAGATGTTTCAGGAAACACCATACACTTCTCCCGAGTGGCTGTTGGCAATTTACATCCCGCCCATCAGCATAACAAGGCTCTCAGTTCTCCATGGCCTGTCCTGCCTTTCTGGATTCTACACTTTTTTCAGATGGCCCTTTTGACCGGGGGTGGGGGGGGGCAGGGAGACTTCATTGTAGTGCAGATTTCCTTTGCAAGCTTGCTTGGTTGGCCAGAGAGGGCGTATGTGTTTCTTCCTGAATATATTCAGGAGAAAACACATACGCCCTTTTTGGCCAAGTGCATGATTGTCGATGTTCTGTGTCTTTTCATATGTTTTCAATGCAATTCCAGTCTACCTCCTGAAATTGGTTTCCTGCAATTCTGCATTGCTCTCAGTGCCTCTTCATAGCCTTACCTCAATATACTTTTGGAAAATAGTTGGCCTTTATAACTCTGCAGGTTTTTGAATTGCAGTGGCCCTTAGTTCCATTTTTCAGCTCTTATTATTGTGATGTTGCCTCGTATCCCCAGGATTTTTTCAGGCCCTATTCTTCTTCTGGGGCGCCTTGCTGTGCCTTTAGTTAATTCTTCTTCCTATGAGAAATTAGAGTGACATGTGGCCTTTGAAACCGCCACAGCTATTTTCTCACTGGTTCCCCCTATTCCCATTCATCCTCCGCACTAACTGCAGACTCTGCGATACTGGAACTTAAAGGCATTGACTCTCCATGTGGGGATGTCGTTAGTAAAGTGGCTGGAATGTTGATCCGGAGCCCCAGGAGAGGAAAATGAGGTGCGTTTTAGAAACCTTTCCCGATCATATGGTATACCATCTGCTGGATTTCCCATGCATGGTTTAGCTGTAGGAAGATTCCCTTCAACCTGCAGTGTTGGGACCCTTGGAATGAGTAGCATGAAGTATTGCATTAAACTTTCGGCAGTTGCTCACCAAAGCTCACCAATCCTCTCAGCCCCAAGTGTCCAGCCTTATGTCTTATCCAGCTGTGGGTTTATATGTGGTCATTCCAGGTTACATCACAGCCCCTGAGCGAATTTTGTAAGAATTTTTCTCTCTTTCATTGTTTCTGCGTTTTGGTTTTAAAATTTATTTCTATAATGGGGTTTAGCTCATTTTCACTGCTGTGTTTGTGCCGCTCTGCACACACTTGATTCCCTTATGGAGATATATCAATACATGGGTTTTAAGATTCTTATTACTCAGATATATTTCTCTGCGGTGTATAGGGGGTGTTGAGGCCAGTTCATTGAGCAAGGTGTAGATCTCCTCTAATACCTATTTGGTTTATTGAACGGTATCTGTGCTAATTTCAAACTCTGGTTTTATGCATCACCCCACCTCTCCTTTCCCCTTAAGCTGACATAAGTGTGTTTTCTAAAATGAGACACTGTTCTGTTTTGTAATTCATTTTTTGTGCAGCCATATTTATCCTCCCTCTATAAGTGATATCTTATGATATGTTTCTTTCTCTGTTTGACTTATTTCAAGTAGTATTATCGGACCTAAATCCACTCTTTATCCTTCTACTAGCCTTATTACATTGATTTCATGGTGAAGAGATATTCCATTGTACATAAGTACCACATTTTCTTTATCCATTGTTCTCTTTCCTGGGATATTTAAGGTGTACTGAAGTTGAGGTTCTTGTAAACAGAGTAGCCCTAAACTGTGGTGTGCTTGTGTCTTGTTGATTTTTAGACTTCCCTAGATATACTCCCGTGATTGGAAGTGCCCTATGCTCTGTAGCTCTGTTTTTTAGATGATTTAGGAACCACCATACACTTCTCCAGAGTGGCTCTCGGCAGTTCACACACTGTCCATCAGCGTAAAAAGGCTCCCTGTTCTCCATGGCCTGTCCTGCATTTCTGGTGTTTACAATTTTTTCGGATGGCCCTTTTGACCGGTGGGAAATGAGACTTCTTTGTTGTGCACATTTGCATTGCTTGCTTGCTTGGTTGCCCATAAAGTGCGCATGCGTTTTTTCCTGGATATATTCAGGAAAAAACGCATACTCCCTTTTGGGCCAACTGCATCATTGTCGAAATTCTGCCGCTTTTCATATGCTTTAAAGACGAGTCCAATCTATCTCTTGAAATTTGTTTCTTGCAATTCTGTCTTGCATTCAGATCCTCTTCTTTGCCTTACCTCAACATATTTTTGGACGTTAGTTTTCATTTATAACTCTGCAGGTTTGTGAATTGCAGTGACCCTGAGCTCCATTTTTTAAGTTGCTCTTTTGTGAGCTGGCCTCAAAGCCGCAGGATTGCTTCAGGCCCTATTTTGGCTCCGGCGAGGCGGGCTGAGCCTTTTTTAAATTCTTATTCTTAATGGGAAATTAGAGTGACATGTGCCCGTCCAAACCCCTACAACGATTCTCTCATTGGTTCCCCCTCTTCCCGTTCATCCTCCTCACAATTTGCAAAATGTGTGAAACAGAAGTTGAAATGTGCTGATTCTCCAAGTGGGGAGATTCTAAGTAACGTGGCTGGAATGATGAACAGGAGCACCAGGAGAGGATAAATGAGGTGCATTTTAGACACATCTCCCGATCACATGGTGTACAGTCCTCTGGGTTTTCCATGCATGTTTTAGCTGTAGGAAGATTCCTTGAACCTGCAGATTTGGGACCCATTGAATGGGTACCAGGTAGTATTACTTTAAAGGGTGTGCATTTCCTCACCCAACCTCACATTTCTCTTAGCGCGAACAGTTTCCAGCCTTATGTCTCATCCTGCTGTGGGTCTAGATGTGTTCAATCCATGTTGCATCACCGTCCCTGAGGAAAAGTTGTAAGAGGTTTTCTCTGTCTCTCTGTCGTTTATTTTTTTCAATTTATTACTATATTGGTTACAGCTGATTTTCAAAGCTCTGTTCCTTGCTGCTGTACATCCACTTGATTCGCGTACAGAGAGACATCAATAAATTCTTTTTCAGATTCTTACCAGTCATAGATATTCTTTTCTGGTGGCTTGAGTGTGCTGAGTGCAGTTCTTTTAGCTACCGTGTAGGCCTTGTTGATTATCAGTTTGGTATTTGGAATGGTATCTTTGCTAATTTCAACCTCCTGGATGATGCCTCACCCCTCCCCACCTTTCCCGTTTAGCAGCCTTACGTGTGTTTTCTACATATTTGACTATGTTTTTGTTTTGTAATTTATTTCATGTGTAGCCATTTTGGATTCCACCTTTAAGTGATATCTTATGATATGTGTCTTTTTCTTTTTGAATTATGTCACTTAGAATGATCATACGTAACTCCTCCGGAGTTGTTACAACTGGCCATATTTCATTGATTTCCAGGCTGAGTAATATTCCACTCTACATAAGTACCACATCTCTATCCATTTTTTCCCTCCAGAGACATTTAAGTTATATCCTAGTCGAGGATCTTTTAAACAGAGAGGCAGTAAACATTGGGGTGCCTGTGTCCTCTCGATTTTTGTTTTTCCCAAGATATACGCCCATGAGTGCAAGTGCCCTATGCTCTGTAGCTCATTTTTTAGATGCTTTAGGAAACACAATACACTTCTCCAGAATGGCCGTTGGCAATATACATTTCCACTATAAGCCTCACAGGGCTCCCTCTTCTCCTTGCCCTGTCCTGCATTTCTGGTGTTTACACTTTATGAGGATGGCTCTTCTGACTGATGCGAAGTGATATCTTTTGTAGTATTGATTTCCAGTGCCCACCTCTTTGGTTGGCTAAAAAAGTGTATGCCCTTTTCTTGAATATATACAGAAAAAGACGCATACAGCCTTTTTGGCCAACTGCAATGTTGGCAATGTTCAGCCCCTTTTCTTGTGCTTAATGGCGAGTCCTTTCTACCTCCTCAAATCCCTTTCCTGCCATTCTCCCTTGCTTACCAATCCTTTTCTCTGACTTTCCTCAAGACATTTTTCAGTGATAGATATTTTCAACTCTGCAGTTTCGTGAATTTTACTGCCCCTGAGTTCCATTGTTCAACTTGTGTTTATGGGAACTGGCCACAAAGCAGTGGGATTTCCTCAAGCCCTATACTGTTTCCATGGGCAAGCCTAGCCTTTGGTCAATTCGTCTTCCTGATTGGAAATTAGAGTGACATGTGCCTGTCTGAACACCTAGGACTTGTCTCTCATTGTTCCTCATCCTTCCGCTTCATCCTCTGGACAAATTCCAAACTGTACGCAACAGGATGTTGACAGTGCTGACATCTCCAAGTGGGGAGGCTGTTAGTAAAGACGCTGGAGGGGTGAACCTGAGCACCAGGAGATGAGGAGATGAGATGCCTTTTCCAAACTCTTCCCGATCAGATGGTATACCATCCTCTGGGTGTGACAGACATGTTTTAGCAGTAGGAAGAGTCCCATTCATGTAAGGAGAACACCAGGGCTTTTTCAAAATCAGTGTCTCCCCGAAACCCAAACTGGGGAGTTTTTTAAGCTACAGCTACACATATGTTCATTAAGGGCCTTGGGAAGTAGGCAGAGTCCAAACTTTAGATGATTGAAGTCTTCAGGGTCAGAAGCACTCACCACCGGCTTCCCTTAGGTTACACTTTAACTGTCATGGATAGATGATGTCAATAAAAATATCTATTCTTTTTCCGATTATTTCCCCTTATAGGTTATTGCAAAACATTGAGTGTAGTTCCCTGTGCTATACAGTAGTTCCTTGTTGATGATCTATTTTATACATAGCAGTGTGTATGTGTGAATTCCACACTGTTAATTTATCCCTCCTCCCACCTTTCCCCTTTGGTAATAATAAATTATAAGATTTTATACTTCTCAGAAATGGGGGAGCTGAAAGAGAGGTATCATTTTCAATGGAAAAGCATTTAAAACAAGATTGAAGCTTTAACCAAGATTATTAGATGTACATCCTTGGAAAGAAATCACTTCATTTCTCTAATATTGACCTGACAAATAAGACAAACCTTTTCACTGAACTTGCTTATAATAAAGTGATGGAAATATCAAATGGAAGTGTTAGAAACATCTTATTTTACCCGAGCCTTATAAACTGTTCTATGTTAACTACAGTTTGGCTCACACATCTGTTCATTGAAGTTACAATAGTCTCAATTTCTGTTACTGATCCTCCAGAGTGGACCCCAACAAGGGTCCCCCTGCCCAGTGTCATTGGGGCCAACAGATCGAGACTGAGTTTGGTTCACAAGCAAAGGAAACTTTATATTTTGATCAGAGAATGGAGAGGTGAGAGCATGCACTACCGCGTGGGCTGTGGGCTGTGGGCTGGGCTGCTGTGTAGAGATCCTGTCAGAGTCAGTGGGAGGGAGGGGGCGGAGCTCTCGAGCACTGGGTTGGCTGCAGCTCAGGCTCTATATCTCGGAGTCTGCACTGGGCCCCAGCAGCTGAGGTGTCGACCCAGCCATTCTGCACTAGGAAATCTGGTCTGAAGTGCCGGGTGTGGAACCTCTGCATGCGGGACCCTAGGAGCACGTGAAATTAGACAAAGCACAAAGGATAAAAAAGGTCAGACTTGACTTTATTGCCCAGATTCTATTTTTATCTCCCAGGGATTTTTAATGGGCTTTGCTGGGGACAAACCCCTCCTCTGCCTTTTGTCCCGTTCCTCATTCTTGGAGTGCTGAGGGTGCAGACCCTTCTTCTGTAACTGCTGAGTGCTGAGTTGGGAGCCCTCATACCAGGGGACGAGGGTCAGAACTTCTCCCCAGCAGCCTCCAGGTGACGTTGATTGGCCCCAGGACCCCTGCCTCCCTGCTCGTCCGCCTGAGCACCAGCATTGGAAGTGTTATAGATTCTAATGACCTTTAAGGGTCCAGGAAAGAGATGTGCAGAGACGCTGTGGGGGCCGGTTTCACCCCACCCCACATTTGTTCGGCCACCCTAGGCTGACCGTTTCTGCCAGCCTAGATGCTCTGACCAGTAGTCTGCTCTTTCTTCAATTAGGCCCCTGAATTAACGTTAAAAACAGCACCAGGTGTCAGAGCCCTGCCCGCTCAACTCCCAGACAGTCCAGGGTCAGTGGTGATCAAGGACCATGATGGCCACTGAGTCAACAGCCTTTTGAAGTAAACAGGAGTCCAGCCGGTCTTATTGGCCACCATCATCACGGTGTCTGTAGGCTTTTCTATGGTGACAGTGTGATATACGGTTCCCCCGCCAAGATTATTAGCTCCCCTCCGGGTGCAGTAAGTCCTGCAAGCAGTAGTCTACTCCTTCGGGACACACTATTGTTGTTTTATGAGAGAAACTCCAGGTCAAGTGATGTTCACACGAGTCGTCATGGTGCCCTGTTGCCCCCGGTTATCTCTCTGGATGTTGGAGTTGGAGGGCCTCCTCACTCGAGGTCGGTGTGCCCACGGATCGAACCCTGCAACTTCAGGGCATGGTTGGTGATTAGGATCACCACGTGGGGTCCTTTTCCCTTAGGAGGGAGGTGGCCTCTTGGGCTGCTGATTTCCAGGTTTTTAGATACCGCCAGTATCTTGGCCAGATGTGGCAGTGGGCCAAGCCCCTTGGTGACTGTAGTTTATCCTACCTGGATGGCATTCTTACGTTGTTCCATTTCAAGTGGTCCCAGTTTTTGCACTAATTCTCCAATGGCGATTCACCTTTCACCGGGAATGGAAAGGTCAAAGGGTTTAGCTCAATTAGGGAGTTCCAGGGCAAGGGTCTGAATTGACTGCTCTTTCCATTCTTGAAAGGCCACTTCTGGATTCTGTTCAAAAGGATCATCATCTTTTCCTTTCAGTGTTTCATATAGAGGCCCAGCTAGTAGACTGTAGTTAGGGATCCAGGAGCAGCAAACCCTGGCCTCCCCAGGAACCCCTAAGCTGTCTTCTAGTTTTAGAAAGGGGTAAGGCTGCAAATGGTTTCTTCCCTTTCCTGGGATGGGCTTGTCTGACCTTGTGTGAGAATGAAGCCCAGGCAAGTCACTGCAGTCTGTGATTTTTGAGCTTTTTCTTGGACAACTTCTATCCTTTATTGGCTTGGTAGTTCAGAGGCCTCCTTAGTAGGGCTGGCGATCAGAATGTCATCTGCATATTGAAGGAGGGTTTCCTTTTCCAGAGGTAGAACTTTTCGGTCTTTAGCTAAGCTTTCCCCAAAGATGGTGTGGGAATTTTTGAACCCTTGGGGCAAGACGGCCCGGAAGTATTGTTTTAGTTGTATGTTGAGTCCTGCCACTCACAAGCCAAAATTTCTTGTGACTCTGGGACTAATGGAATACAAAAGAAGGCATCATTGAAGACTAATACAGAATACCATGTCCTGGTGGTTGGTAGAATGACCAGCAGGGTGTAGGAATCAGGAGCAACTGGAGGTATATCCTCGGTGGCGTCACTGACTGTCCTGACATCCTTTACCAGGTCCCCAGCAGCCCATGGGGCTCTCGTGGTCAGGCCAATCCCAGGATATGGAGCTCTCCTGGGCAGGTACCCCACCCCCAACCCAGCCCACGGGGCTCTCATGGTCAGGGCCCTCCCAGGATACAGAGCTACCCTTGCAGGTACCGTGGCAGGGCTGGGCACACAGGAACCGTGCACATAGCCCTCATTGAAGAGCACCCCCAGCTCACCTGTCGCTCAGAGCTGACACAGAGCACCTCAGAGCAGGACTTGAACTAACAAACAGCAGCTCCGACAGGTCTGTGACCCTGGGCATCACTCTGTGTGGCCTCCCTCCACCTGGTCTTCCAGAGACTTCCACTGCACCCAGGGCACCAGGCCTGTGTCTCCAACCACCACCCACCCCCTCCTCTCCCTGACTCCTGGGTTCCTCTCATTAGGAGAGGGTTTTCTTGAAGTTGTCTCCCACTCATGGGCCAGATAAAATGATTAGAAAACAAGCCAAAGCTGCAGCCCCTTGTCTATCCTGACTCTCAGGAGCCCACACCTGTTCCTTGGACCTGGCCTGTTCAGCAAGTTCCATTTTCTGCAACTGTGAGCCCCTGAGGGGTGATGATTGGCTGACCTGGGCAGCCTTACCCTGCCAGCCAGCCCTCCCCAGGTGTGCCTGTGTTGAGATCAATATAAATACCACTGCAGGCAGCAAGAGCCCCTGCAGCTGTGCCTGACGCCATTTTCTCTGCCCTGTCAGCAGTCTCGGGGCTGGGCTGGTGGGAGGGAGTGAGAGACCACGGCTTTGTGGGTGGCCCAGTGTGAGTGGGGCTCTGCTGGACTTTCTGCAGCAGTTGCCAGACTGCCACCTGCTAAAGAAGAGGATGTGTCACCCATACCTGCTGCTGGAATTTCTCCCTGGGCAGAGGTGAGGAAGGAAAAAAGCAGTGGGGGCAGGGACAGGACAGGTATCTCAGGCAGGGAAATGGAAATCTTCCAGAAGAGCACCCAGGGCCAGGACCATCCTGGCTGGCCTGCAGGCACCAAGTCAGCTGGCATGCTGTCACTCGTGTGGCTCCATGGCCCTTCCTCTAGGCTTTCAAGTCCTTGTATATATTCAGGTGTTTTACCTGGGAAGGGTGGGAACAGTTCAGCAGCAACTGGCCTGGGGCTCAGCTCACGTTTACTCACAGATGCCTCGGCACAGTGCCCCAGCTTTGCAATGAGGACGCTTGTTGTGTGGGGGCTGCTGGCTGAATGGGAGACGATTCCCCACCACTGACCAACTTCAGAATTGTTTACAACTGGAGGAAGTGCCCTGATACGGTTTTCCTCTGAGTAACTGGTGGGTTCTGTTTTTTTTTTCTCTTTTTCGTTTTTGGTTCAAGGTAGATTTTATTCCTGTTTTTTGTATTTACAGATATAAGCATGGAAATAATTTATTCATATAAATACATGTATGTGAAGGGAATAATTGTTTTTTTCTGTTTTATTTTTTAAATTTTATTTCTTTTTAATTTTGAATTTTATTTTATATTTTTATACAGCAGGTTCTTATTGGTTATCTATTGTATACATATAAATGTTTACATGCCAATCCCAATCTCTCAACTCCTCCCACCACCACCCCCCCAAGAGCTTTCCCCCCTTGTTGTCCATACGATTGTTGTCTACATCTGTTGCTCTATTTATGCCTTGCAAAACGGTTAATCTGTACAGTTTTTCTAGGTTCCACATATATGCATGAATATACAAGATTTGTTTTTCTCTTTCTGACTTACTTCACTCTGTATGACAGTCTCTAGATCCATCGACGTCTCTACAAATGACCCAATTTCATTCCTTTCATGGCTTAGTAATATTCCATTTTATATATGTCCCACATCTTTATGCATTCATCTGTCTGTGGGCATTTAGGTTGCTTCCATTACCTCGATATTGTAAATAGTGATGCAATGAACATTGCGGTGAATGTCTCTTTTTGATTTATGGTTTTGTCTGGGTATATGTCCAGTACTGGGATTGCTGTATCATATGGTAATTCTATTATTAGTTTCTTAAGAAACTCCATATTGTTCTCCATAGTGACTGTATCAATTTATATTCCCAACAATAGTGGAAGAGGCTTCCTTTTCTCCACACCCTTTCCAGCATTTCTTGTTTGTAGATTTTCAGAAGATGCCCATTCTAACAGGTGTGAGGTGATACCTCATTGTTGAGTCCATTTCGTTGAGCAAGGGGTAGGTCTTGTCTATTACATATTTGGCTTATGGGACGGTGTCTGTGCTAATTTCAAACTCTGGTTTTATGCAGCGCCCCAACTCACCTTTCCCCTTAAGCAAGCATAAGTTGGTTTTCTAAACTTGAGACCCTGTTCTGTTTTGTAATTCAGTTCATGTGTAGCCAAGTTTACATTCCGTGCATTAGTGATACCTTATGATGTTTCTTTTTCTGTGTGACTTATTTCACTTAGAATCATCGTGCCTCAATCCACTCATTATGCTGGTACAGGCCTGGTGACACAGATTTCATTGCTGAGTGGTATTCTGTTGTACGTAAGTACCCAACTTTTTTATCCATTATTTGTTCTCTGGGATATTTAACTTGTACTGTAGAAGAGGTTCCTGTAAACAGAGCCGTCCCAAATTTTGGGGTGGCTGTGTCTTTTTGATTTTAATTTCCCTAAGCTATAGGACCATAAGTGGAAATGCCCTAGACTCTGTTGCTTTGTTTTTCAGATGTATCAGGAAACACCATACACTTCTCCAGAGTGGCTGTTGGCAATTTACATCCCGCCCATCAGCATAACAAGGCTCCTTTTTACCCATGGCCTGTCTTGCTTTTCTGGATTTTACACTTTTCTCAGATGGCCCTTTAGACCGGGGGGAAGTGACACTTCATAGTAGTTCGGATTTCCATTGCAAGCTTGCTTGGTTTGCCAAAAAGGGCGTATGTGTTTTTTCCTGAATATATTCAGGAACAAACTCATACGCCCTTTTTTGCCAAGTGCATCATTGTCGATGATCTGCCTCTTTTCCTATGCTTTAAATGCAAATCCAGTCTACCTCCTGAAATCGGTTTCCTGCAATTCTGCCCCGCTTTCAAGTCCTCTTGGCAGCCTTACTTCAATATATTTTTGGACGTTATCTGTCATTTATAACTCTGCAGGTTTGTGAATGACAGTGCCCCTGAGCTCCTTTCTTCAACTCGCTTTCTTGTGAGCTGGCCGCAACACCGCAGGATTGCTTCAGGCCCTAGTGTGGTACCGGCATGGCACGCTGAGCCTTTGCTTAATTCCTCTTCCGGGTGGGAAATGAGAGTTAAATTTGCCCGTCCAGACACCTCCAGCTAGTCTCTCATTGGTTCTCCCTATTCCTGTTCATCTTATGCAGAAATTGCAAACTGGGCCAAACAGGAGGTTAAAGGCACTGACTCTCCAAGTGGGGAGAGTGTTAGTAAAGCTTCTGGAATGTTGCACCCGAGTACCAGGGGACGAAAACTGAGACACATTTGAACACGTTTCCCGATCACACGGTGGATCATACTCTGGGTTCCACATGCATGTTTTAGCTGAAGGAAGAATCCCTTAAACCTGGAGAGTGGAGACCCGTGGAATGGGTACCATGCAATATGACTTCAAAGGGTCTGCATTTGCTCACCGAACCTCACTAATCCTATCACTGCTGCGTTTATGCCGCTGTCCGCACCCTTGATTCTCTTTCAGAGACATAGAAATCGATAGGTTGTAAGATTCTTACTAGTCAGGTATATTTTTAGGCGTTTAATATGTGGTGTTGAGTCCACTTCGTTGAGCAAGGAGTAGCTCTTGTCTATTACATATTTGGCTTATGGAACGGTATCTGTGCTAATTTCAATCTCTGGTTTTATGCAGCACCCCAACTCACCTTTCCCCGTAAGCAAGCATAAGTTGGATTTCTACATTTGAGACCCTGTTCTGTTTTGTAATTCAGTTCCTGTGTAGCCAAGTTTACATTCCGTGTGGTAGTGATATCTTATGATGTTTCTTTTTCTGTGTGACTTATTTCACTTAGAATCATCGTACCTGAATCCAGTCATTATGCTGCTACGGGCCTGATGACATAGATTTCATTGCTGAGTGATATTGCATTGTACATAAGATCCACAACTTCTTATTCCATTTTTCGCTTTCTGTGATATTGAACTTGTACCGTAAACGAGGTTCTTGTAAACAGATCCATCCCAAACTTTGGGGTGGCTGTGTCTTTTTGATTTTAATTTCCCTAAACTATAGGACCATAAGTGGAAGTTCTGTAGGCTCTGTTGCTTTGTTTTTTAGATGTTTCAGGAAACACCATACACTTCTCCAGAGTGGCTGTTGGCAATTTACATCCCGCCCATCAGCATAACAAGGCTCCCAGTTCTCCATGGCCTGTCCTGCCTTTCTGGATTTTACACTTTTTTCAGATGGCCCTTTAGACCGGGGGGCAGTGAGACTTCATTGTAGTGCAGATTTCCTTTGCAAGCTTGCTTGGTTGGCCAAAAAGGGCGTATGCGTTTTTTCCTGAATATATTCAGGAAAAAACGCATACGCCCTTTTTGGCCAAGTGCATCATTGTGCACGTTCTGCCTCTTTTCCTATGCTTTACATTCAATTCCCGTCTACCTCCTGAAATCGGTTTCCTGCAATTCTGCCCCGCTTTCAAGTCCTCTTGGCAGCCTTTCTTCAATATATTTTTGGACGATAGCTGTCATTTATAACTCTGCAGGTTTGTGAATGTGAGTGTCCTTGAGCTCCTTTCTTCAACTCGCTTTCTTGTGAGCTGGCCGCAACACCGCAAGATTGTTTCAGGCCCTAGTGTGGTTCCGGCATGGCACGCTGAGCCTTTGGTTAATTCCTCTTCCTGGTGGGAAATGAGAGTTAAATTTGCCCGTCCAGACACCTCCAGCTAGTCTCTCATTGGTTCTCCCTATTCCTGTTCATTTTCCACAGAAATCCAAACTGGGCCAAACAGGAGGTTAAAGGCACTGACTCTCCAAGTGGGGAGAGTGTTAGTAAAGCGTCTGGAATGTTGCACCTGAGTACCAGGGGACAAAAACTGAGACACATTTGAACACGTTTCCTGATCACACGTGGATCATACTCTGGGTTCCACATGCATGTTTTAGCTGAAGGAAGAATCCCTTAAACCTGGAGAGTTGAGACCCATGGAATGGGTACCATGCAATACGACGTCAAAGGGTCTGCATTTGCTCACCGAACCTCACCATTCCTATCACTGCTGTGTTTATGCTGCTGTACACACGCTTGATTCTCTCGGACACATATAAATCCATAGGTTTTAAGATTCTTACTAGTCAGGTATATTCTTAGGCGTTTAATATGGGGTGTTGAGTCCACTTCGTTGAGCAAGGAGTGGCTCTTGTCTATTACATATTTGGCTTATGGAACGGTATCTGTGCTAATTTCAATCTCTGGTTTTATGCAGCACCCCAACTCACCTTTCCCCTTAAGCAAGCATAAGTTGGTTTTCTACATTTGAGACCCTGTTCTGTTTTGTAATTCAGTTCCTGTGTAGCCAAGTTTACATTCCGTGTAGCAGTGATATCTTATGATGTTTCTTTTTCTGTGTGACTTATTTCACTTAGAATCATCGTACCTGAATCCACTCATTATGCTGCTATGGGCCTGATGACATAGATGTCATTGCTGAGTGATATTGCATTGTACGTAAGTACCACAACTTCTTTATCCATTTTGCGCTTTCTGCGACAATGCACTTGTACCGTAAACGAGTTTCTTGTAAACAGAGCCATGCCAAACTTTGGGGTGGCTGTGTCTTTTTGAATTTAATTTCCCTAAGTTATAGGACTATAAGAAGAAGTGCCCTAGGCTCTGTTGCTTTGTTTTTTAGATGTTTCAGGAAACACCATACACTTCTCCCGAGTGGCTGTTGGCAATTTACATCCCGCCCATCAGCATAACAAGGCTCTCAGTTCTCCATGGCCTGTCCTGCCTTTCTGGATTCTACACTTTTTTCAGATGGCCCTTTTGACCGGGGGTGGGGGGGGGCAGGGAGACTTCATTGTAGTGCAGATTTCCTTTGCAAGCTTGCTTGGTTGGCCAGAGAGGGCGTATGTGTTTCTTCCTGAATATATTCAGGAGAAAACACATACGCCCTTTTTGGCCAAGTGCATGATTGTCGATGTTCTGTGTCTTTTCATATGTTTTCAATGCAATTCCAGTCTACCTCCTGAAATTGGTTTCCTGCAATTCTGCATTGCTCTCAGTGCCTCTTCATAGCCTTACCTCAATATACTTTTGGAAAATAGTTGGCCTTTATAACTCTGCAGGTTTTTGAATTGCAGTGGCCCTTAGTTCCATTTTTCAGCTCTTATTATTGTGATGTTGCCTCGTATCCCCAGGATTTTTTCAGGCCCTATTCTTCTTCTGGGGCGCCTTGCTGTGCCTTTAGTTAATTCTTCTTCCTATGAGAAATTAGAGTGACATGTGGCCTTTGAAACCGCCACAGCTATTTTCTCACTGGTTCCCCCTATTCCCATTCATCCTCCGCACTAACTGCAGACTCTGCGATACTGGAACTTAAAGGCATTGACTCTCCATGTGGGGATGTCGTTAGTAAAGTGGCTGGAATGTTGATCCGGAGCCCCAGGAGAGGAAAATGAGGTGCGTTTTAGAAACCTTTCCCGATCATATGGTATACCATCTGCTGGATTTCCCATGCATGGTTTAGCTGTAGGAAGATTCCCTTCAACCTGCAGTGTTGGGACCCTTGGAATGAGTAGCATGAAGTATTGCATTAAACTTTCGGCAGTTGCTCACCAAAGCTCACCAATCCTCTCAGCCCCAAGTGTCCAGCCTTATGTCTTATCCAGCTGTGGGTTTATATGTGGTCATTCCAGGTTACATCACAGCCCCTGAGCGAATTTTGTAAGAATTTTTCTCTCTTTCATTGTTTCTGCGTTTTGGTTTTAAAATTTATTTCTATAATGGGGTTTAGCTCATTTTCACTGCTGTGTTTGTGCCGCTCTGCACACACTTGATTCCCTTATGGAGATATATCAATACATGGGTTTTAAGATTCTTATTACTCAGATATATTTCTCTGCGGTGTATAGGGGGTGTTGAGGCCAGTTCATTGAGCAAGGTGTAGATCTCCTCTAATACCTATTTGGTTTATTGAACGGTATCTGTGCTAATTTCAAACTCTGGTTTTATGCATCACCCCACCTCTCCTTTCCCCTTAAGCTGACATAAGTGTGTTTTCTAAAATGAGACACTGTTCTGTTTTGTAATTCATTTTTTGTGCAGCCATATTTATCCTCCCTCTATAAGTGATATCTTATGATATGTTTCTTTCTCTGTTTGACTTATTTCAAGTAGTATTATCGGACCTAAATCCACTCTTTATCCTTCTACTAGCCTTATTACATTGATTTCATGGTGAAGAGATATTCCATTGTACATAAGTACCACATTTTCTTTATCCATTGTTCTCTTTCCTGGGATATTTAAGGTGTACTGAAGTTGAGGTTCTTGTAAACAGAGTAGCCCTAAACTGTGGTGTGCTTGTGTCTTGTTGATTTTTAGACTTCCCTAGATATACTCCCGTGATTGGAAGTGCCCTATGCTCTGTAGCTCTGTTTTTTAGATGATTTAGGAACCACCATACACTTCTCCAGAGTGGCTCTCGGCAGTTCACACACTGTCCATCAGCGTAAAAAGGCTCCCTGTTCTCCATGGCCTGTCCTGCATTTCTGGTGTTTACAATTTTTTCGGATGGCCCTTTTGACCGGTGGGAAATGAGACTTCTTTGTTGTGCACATTTGCATTGCTTGCTTGCTTGGTTGCCCATAAAGTGCGCATGCGTTTTTTCCTGGATATATTCAGGAAAAAACGCATACTCCCTTTTGGGCCAACTGCATCATTGTCGAAATTCTGCCGCTTTTCATATGCTTTAAAGACGAGTCCAATCTATCTCTTGAAATTTGTTTCTTGCAATTCTGTCTTGCATTCAGATCCTCTTCTTTGCCTTACCTCAACATATTTTTGGACGTTAGTTTTCATTTATAACTCTGCAGGTTTGTGAATTGCAGTGACCCTGAGCTCCATTTTTTAAGTTGCTCTTTTGTGAGCTGGCCTCAAAGCCGCAGGATTGCTTCAGGCCCTATTTTGGCTCCGGCGAGGCGGGCTGAGCCTTTTTTAAATTCTTATTCTTAATGGGAAATTAGAGTGACATGTGCCCGTCCAAACCCCTACAACGATTCTCTCATTGGTTCCCCCTCTTCCCGTTCATCCTCCTCACAATTTGCAAAATGTGTGAAACAGAAGTTGAAATGTGCTGATTCTCCAAGTGGGGAGATTCTAAGTAACGTGGCTGGAATGATGAACAGGAGCACCAGGAGAGGATAAATGAGGTGCATTTTAGACACATCTCCCGATCACATGGTGTACAGTCCTCTGGGTTTTCCATGCATGTTTTAGCTGTAGGAAGATTCCTTGAACCTGCAGATTTGGGACCCATTGAATGGGTACCAGGTAGTATTACTTTAAAGGGTGTGCATTTCCTCACCCAACCTCACATTTCTCTTAGCGCGAACAGTTTCCAGCCTTATGTCTCATCCTGCTGTGGGTCTAGATGTGTTCAATCCATGTTGCATCACCGTCCCTGAGGAAAAGTTGTAAGAGGTTTTCTCTGTCTCTCTGTCGTTTATTTTTTTCAATTTATTACTATATTGGTTACAGCTGATTTTCAAAGCTCTGTTCCTTGCTGCTGTACATCCACTTGATTCGCGTACAGAGAGACATCAATAAATTCTTTTTCAGATTCTTACCAGTCATAGATATTCTTTTCTGGTGGCTTGAGTGTGCTGAGTGCAGTTCTTTTAGCTACCGTGTAGGCCTTGTTGATTATCAGTTTGGTATTTGGAATGGTATCTTTGCTAATTTCAACCTCCTGGATGATGCCTCACCCCTCCCCACCTTTCCCGTTTAGCAGCCTTACGTGTGTTTTCTACATATTTGACTATGTTTTTGTTTTGTAATTTATTTCATGTGTAGCCATTTTGGATTCCACCTTTAAGTGATATCTTATGATATGTGTCTTTTTCTTTTTGAATTATGTCACTTAGAATGATCATACGTAACTCCTCCGGAGTTGTTACAACTGGCCATATTTCATTGATTTCCAGGCTGAGTAATATTCCACTCTACATAAGTACCACATCTCTATCCATTTTTTCCCTCCAGAGACATTTAAGTTATATCCTAGTCGAGGATCTTTTAAACAGAGAGGCAGTAAACATTGGGGTGCCTGTGTCCTCTCGATTTTTGTTTTTCCCAAGATATACGCCCATGAGTGCAAGTGCCCTATGCTCTGTAGCTCATTTTTTAGATGCTTTAGGAAACACAATACACTTCTCCAGAATGGCCGTTGGCAATATACATTTCCACTATAAGCCTCACAGGGCTCCCTCTTCTCCTTGCCCTGTCCTGCATTTCTGGTGTTTACACTTTATGAGGATGGCTCTTCTGACTGATGCGAAGTGATATCTTTTGTAGTATTGATTTCCAGTGCCCACCTCTTTGGTTGGCTAAAAAAGTGTATGCCCTTTTCTTGAATATATACAGAAAAAGACGCATACAGCCTTTTTGGCCAACTGCAATGTTGGCAATGTTCAGCCCCTTTTCTTGTGCTTAATGGCGAGTCCTTTCTACCTCCTCAAATCCCTTTCCTGCCATTCTCCCTTGCTTACCAATCCTTTTCTCTGACTTTCCTCAAGACATTTTTCAGTGATAGATATTTTCAACTCTGCAGTTTCGTGAATTTTACTGCCCCTGAGTTCCATTGTTCAACTTGTGTTTATGGGAACTGGCCACAAAGCAGTGGGATTTCCTCAAGCCCTATACTGTTTCCATGGGCAAGCCTAGCCTTTGGTCAATTCGTCTTCCTGATTGGAAATTAGAGTGACATGTGCCTGTCTGAACACCTAGGACTTGTCTCTCATTGTTCCTCATCCTTCCGCTTCATCCTCTGGACAAATTCCAAACTGTACGCAACAGGATGTTGACAGTGCTGACATCTCCAAGTGGGGAGGCTGTTAGTAAAGACGCTGGAGGGGTGAACCTGAGCACCAGGAGATGAGGAGATGAGATGCCTTTTCCAAACTCTTCCCGATCAGATGGTATACCATCCTCTGGGTGTGACAGACATGTTTTAGCAGTAGGAAGAGTCCCATTCATGTAAGGAGAACACCAGGGCTTTTTCAAAATCAGTGTCTCCCCGAAACCCAAACTGGGGAGTTTTTTAAGCTACAGCTACACATATGTTCATTAAGGGCCTTGGGAAGTAGGCAGAGTCCAAACTTTAGATGATTGAAGTCTTCAGGGTCAGAAGCACTCACCACCGGCTTCCCTTAGGTTACACTTTAACTGTCATGGATAGATGATGTCAATAAAAATATCTATTCTTTTTCCGATTATTTCCCCTTATAGGTTATTGCAAAACATTGAGTGTAGTTCCCTGTGCTATACAGTAGTTCCTTGTTGATGATCTATTTTATACATAGCAGTGTGTATGTGTGAATTCCACACTGTTAATTTATCCCTCCTCCCACCTTTCCCCTTTGGTAATAATAAATTATAAGATTTTATACTTCTCAGAAATGGGGGAGCTGAAAGAGAGGTATCATTTTCAATGGAAAAGCATTTAAAACAAGATTGAAGCTTTAACCAAGATTATTAGATGTACATCCTTGGAAAGAAATCACTTCATTTCTCTAATATTGACCTGACAAATAAGACAAACCTTTTCACTGAACTTGCTTATAATAAAGTGATGGAAATATCAAATGGAAGTGTTAGAAACATCTTATTTTACCCGAGCCTTATAAACTGTTCTATGTTAACTACAGTTTGGCTCACACATCTGTTCATTGAAGTTACAATAGTCTCAATTTCTGTTACTGATCCTCCAGAGTGGACCCCAACAAGGGTCCCCCTGCCCAGTGTCATTGGGGCCAACAGATCGAGACTGAGTTTGGTTCACAAGCAAAGGAAACTTTATATTTTGATCAGAGAATGGAGAGGTGAGAGCATGCACTACCGCGTGGGCTGTGGGCTGTGGGCTGGGCTGCTGTGTAGAGATCCTGTCAGAGTCAGTGGGAGGGAGGGGGCGGAGCTCTCGAGCACTGGGTTGGCTGCAGCTCAGGCTCTATATCTCGGAGTCTGCACTGGGCCCCAGCAGCTGAGGTGTCGACCCAGCCATTCTGCACTAGGAAATCTGGTCTGAAGTGCCGGGTGTGGAACCTCTGCATGCGGGACCCTAGGAGCACGTGAAATTAGACAAAGCACAAAGGATAAAAAAGGTCAGACTTGACTTTATTGCCCAGATTCTATTTTTATCTCCCAGGGATTTTTAATGGGCTTTGCTGGGGACAAACCCCTCCTCTGCCTTTTGTCCCGTTCCTCATTCTTGGAGTGCTGAGGGTGCAGACCCTTCTTCTGTAACTGCTGAGTGCTGAGTTGGGAGCCCTCATACCAGGGGACGAGGGTCAGAACTTCTCCCCAGCAGCCTCCAGGTGACGTTGATTGGCCCCAGGACCCCTGCCTCCCTGCTCGTCCGCCTGAGCACCAGCATTGGAAGTGTTATAGATTCTAATGACCTTTAAGGGTCCAGGAAAGAGATGTGCAGAGACGCTGTGGGGGCCGGTTTCACCCCACCCCACATTTGTTCGGCCACCCTAGGCTGACCGTTTCTGCCAGCCTAGATGCTCTGACCAGTAGTCTGCTCTTTCTTCAATTAGGCCCCTGAATTAACGTTAAAAACAGCACCAGGTGTCAGAGCCCTGCCCGCTCAACTCCCAGACAGTCCAGGGTCAGTGGTGATCAAGGACCATGATGGCCACTGAGTCAACAGCCTTTTGAAGTAAACAGGAGTCCAGCCGGTCTTATTGGCCACCATCATCACGGTGTCTGTAGGCTTTTCTATGGTGACAGTGTGATATACGGTTCCCCCGCCAAGATTATTAGCTCCCCTCCGGGTGCAGTAAGTCCTGCAAGCAGTAGTCTACTCCTTCGGGACACACTATTGTTGTTTTATGAGAGAAACTCCAGGTCAAGTGATGTTCACACGAGTCGTCATGGTGCCCTGTTGCCCCCGGTTATCTCTCTGGATGTTGGAGTTGGAGGGCCTCCTCACTCGAGGTCGGTGTGCCCACGGAGCGAACCCTGCAACTTCAGGGCATGGTTGGTGATTAGGATCACCACGTGGGGTCCTTTTCCCTTAGGAGGGAGGTGGCCTCTTGGGCTGCTGATTTCCAGGTTTTTAGATACCGCCAGTATCTTGGCCAGATGTGGCAGTGGGCCAAGCCCCTTGGTGACTGTAGTTTATCCTACCTGGATGGCATTCTTACGTTGTTCCATTTCAAGTGGTCCCAGTTTTTGCACTAATTCTCCAATGGCGATTCACCTTTCACCGGGAATGGAAAGGTCAAAGGGTTTAGCTCAATTAGGGAGTTCCAGGGCAAGGGTCTGAATTGACTGCTCTTTCCATTCTTGAAAGGCCACTTCTGGATTCTGTTCAAAAGGATCATCATCTTTTCCTTTCAGTGTTTCATATAGAGGCCCAGCTAGTAGACTGTAGTTAGGGATCCAGGAGCAGCAAACCCTGGCCTCCCCAGGAACCCCTAAGCTGTCTTCTAGTTTTAGAAAGGGGTAAGGCTGCAAATGGTTTCTTCCCTTTCCTGGGATGGGCTTGTCTGACCTTGTGTGAGAATGAAGCCCAGGCAAGTCACTGCAGTCTGTGATTTTTGAGCTTTTTCTTGGACAACTTCTATCCTTTATTGGCTTGGTAGTTCAGAGGCCTCCTTAGTAGGGCTGGCGATCAGAATGTCATCTGCATATTGAAGGAGGGTTTCCTTTTCCAGAGGTAGAACTTTTCGGTCTTTAGCTAAGCTTTCCCCAAAGATGGTGTGGGAATTTTTGAACCCTTGGGGCAAGACGGCCCGGAAGTATTGTTTTAGTTGTATGTTGAGTCCTGCCACTCACAAGCCAAAATTTCTTGTGACTCTGGGACTAATGGAATACAAAAGAAGGCATCATTGAAGACTAATACAGAATACCATGTCCTGGTGGTTGGTAGAATGACCAGCAGGGTGTAGGAATCAGGAGCAACTGGAGGTATATCCTCGGTGGCGTCACTGACTGTCCTGACATCCTTTACCAGGTCCCCAGCAGCCCATGGGGCTCTCGTGGTCAGGCCAATCCCAGGATATGGAGCTCTCCTGGGCAGGTACCCCACCCCCAACCCAGCCCACGGGGCTCTCATGGTCAGGGCCCTCCCAGGATACAGAGCTACCCTTGCAGGTACCGTGGCAGGGCTGGGCACACAGGAACCGTGCACATAGCCCTCATTGAAGAGCACCCCCAGCTCACCTGTCGCTCAGAGCTGACACAGAGCACCTCAGAGCAGGACTTGAACTAACAAACAGCAGCTCCGACAGGTCTGTGACCCTGGGCATCACTCTGTGTGGCCTCCCTCCACCTGGTCTTCCAGAGACTTCCACTGCACCCAGGGCACCAGGCCTGTGTCTCCAACCACCACCCACCCCCTCCTCTCCCTGACTCCTGGGTTCCTCTCATTAGGAGAGGGTTTTCTTGAAGTTGTCTCCCACTCATGGGCCAGATAAAATGATTAGAAAACAAGCCAAAGCTGCAGCCCCTTGTCTATCCTGACTCTCAGGAGCCCACACCTGTTCCTTGGACCTGGCCTGTTCAGCAAGTTCCATTTTCTGCAACTGTGAGCCCCTGAGGGGTGATGATTGGCTGACCTGGGCAGCCTTACCCTGCCAGCCAGCCCTCCCCAGGTGTGCCTGTGTTGAGATCAATATAAATACCACTCCAGGCAGCAAGAGCCCCTGCAGCTGTGCCTGACGCCATTTTCTCTGCCCTGTCAGCAGTCTCGGGGCTGGGCTGGTGGGAGGGAGTGAGAGACCACGGCTTTGTGGGTGGCCCAGTGTGAGTGGGGCTCTGCTGGACTTTCTGCAGCAGTTGCCAGACTGCCACCTGCTAAAGAAGAGGATGTGTCACCCATACCTGCTGCTGGAATTTCTCCCTGGGCAGAGGTGAGGAAGGAAAAAAGCAGTGGGGGCAGGGACAGGACAGGTATCTCAGGCAGGGAAATGGAAATCTTCCAGAAGAGCACCCAGGGCCAGGACCATCCTGGCTGGCCTGCAGGCACCAAGTCAGCTGGCATGCTGTCACTCGTGTGGCTCCATGGCCCTTCCTCTAGGCTTTCAAGTCCTTGTATATATTCAGGTGTTTTACCTGGGAAGGGTGGGAACAGTTCAGCAGCAACTGGCCTGGGGCTCAGCTCACGTTTACTCACAGATGCCTCGGCACAGTGCCCCAGCTTTGCAATGAGGACGCTTGTTGTGTGGGGGCTGCTGGCTGAATGGGAGACGATTCCCCACCACTGACCAACTTCAGAATTGTTTACAACTGGAGGAAGTGCCCTGATACGGTTTTCCTCTGAGTAACTGGTGGGTTCTGTTTTTTTTTTCTCTTTTTCGTTTTTGGTTCAAGGTAGATTTTATTCCTCTTTTTTGTATTTACAGATATAAGCATGGAAATAATTTATTCATATAAATACATGTATGTGAAGGGAATAATTGTTTTTTTCTGTTTTATTTTTTAAATTTTATTTCTTTTTAATTTTGAATTTTATTTTATATTTTTATACAGCAGGTTCTTATTGGTTATCTATTGTATACATATAAATGTTTACATGCCAATCCCAATCTCTCAACTCCTCCCACCACCACCCCCCCAAGAGCTTTCCCCCCTTGTTGTCCATACGATTGTTGTCTACATCTGTTGCTCTATTTATGCCTTGCAAAACGGTTAATCTGTACAGTTTTTCTAGGTTCCACATATATGCATGAATATACAAGATTTGTTTTTCTCTTTCTGACTTACTTCACTCTGTATGACAGTCTCTAGATCCATCGACGTCTCTACAAATGACCCAATTTCATTCCTTTCATGGCTTAGTAATATTCCATTTTATATATGTCCCACATCTTTATGCATTCATCTGTCTGTGGGCATTTAGGTTGCTTCCATTACCTCGATATTGTAAATAGTGATGCAATGAACATTGCGGTGAATGTCTCTTTTTGATTTATGGTTTTGTCTGGGTATATGTCCAGTACTGGGATTGCTGTATCATATGGTAATTCTATTATTAGTTTCTTAAGAAACTCCATATTGTTCTCCATAGTGACTGTATCAATTTATATTCCCAACAATAGTGGAAGAGGCTTCCTTTTCTCCACACCCTTTCCAGCATTTCTTGTTTGTAGATTTTCAGAAGATGCCCATTCTAACAGGTGTGAGGTGATACCTCATTGTTGAGTCCATTTCGTTGAGCAAGGGGTAGGTCTTGTCTATTACATATTTGGCTTATGGGACGGTGTCTGTGCTAATTTCAAACTCTGGTTTTATGCAGCGCCCCAACTCACCTTTCCCCTTAAGCAAGCATAAGTTGGTTTTCTAAACTTGAGACCCTGTTCTGTTTTGTAATTCAGTTCATGTGTAGCCAAGTTTACATTCCGTGCATTAGTGATACCTTATGATGTTTCTTTTTCTGTGTGACTTATTTCACTTAGAATCATCGTGCCTCAATCCACTCATTATGCTGGTACAGGCCTGGTGACACAGATTTCATTGCTGAGTGGTATTCTGTTGTACGTAAGTACCCAACTTTTTTATCCATTATTTGTTCTCTGGGATATTTAACTTGTACTGTAGAAGAGGTTCCTGTAAACAGAGCCGTCCCAAATTTTGGGGTGGCTGTGTCTTTTTGATTTTAATTTCCCTAAGCTATAGGACCATAAGTGGAAATGCCCTAGACTCTGTTGCTTTGTTTTTCAGATGTATCAGGAAACACCATACACTTCTCCAGAGTGGCTGTTGGCAATTTACATCCCGCCCATCAGCATAACAAGGCTCCTTTTTACCCATGGCCTGTCTTGCTTTTCTGGATTTTACACTTTTCTCAGATGGCCCTTTAGACCGGGGGGAAGTGACACTTCATAGTAGTTCGGATTTCCATTGCAAGCTTGCTTGGTTTGCCAAAAAGGGCGTATGTGTTTTTTCCTGAATATATTCAGGAACAAACTCATACGCCCTTTTTTGCCAAGTGCATCATTGTCGATGATCTGCCTCTTTTCCTATGCTTTAAATGCAAATCCAGTCTACCTCCTGAAATCGGTTTCCTGAAATTCTGCCCCGCTTTCAAGTCCTCTTGGCAGCCTTACTTCAATATATTTTTGGACGTTATCTGTCATTTATAACTCTGCAGGTTTGTGAATGACAGTGCCCCTGAGCTCCTTTCTTCAACTCGCTTTCTTGTGAGCTGGCCGCAACACCGCAGGATTGCTTCAGGCCCTAGTGTGGTACCGGCATGGCACGCTGAGCCTTTGCTTAATTCCTCTTCCGGGTGGGAAATGAGAGTTAAATTTGCCCGTCCAGACACCTCCAGCTAGTCTCTCATTGGTTCTCCCTATTCCTGTTCATCTTATGCAGAAATTGCAAACTGGGCCAAACAGGAGGTTAAAGGCACTGACTCTCCAAGTGGGGAGAGTGTTAGTAAAGCGTCTGGAATGTTGCACCCGAGTACCAGGGGACGAAAACTGAGACACATTTGAACACGTTTCCCGATCACACGGTGGATCATACTCTGGGTTCCACATGCATGTTTTAGCTGAAGGAAGAATCCCTTAAACCTGGAGAGTGGAGACCCGTGGAATGGGTACCATGCAATATGACTTCAAAGGGTCTGCATTTGCTCACCGAACCTCACTAATCCTATCACTGCTGCGTTTATGCCGCTGTCCGCACCCTTGATTCTCTTTCAGAGACATAGAAATCGATAGGTTGTAAGATTCTTACTAGTCAGGTATATTTTTAGGCGTTTAATATGTGGTGTTGAGTCCACTTCGTTGAGCAAGGAGTAGCTCTTGTCTATTACATATTTGGCTTATGGAACGGTATCTGTGCTAATTTCAATCTCTGGTTTTATGCAGCACCCCAACTCACCTTTCCCCGTAAGCAAGCATAAGTTGGATTTCTACATTTGAGACCCTGTTCTGTTTTGTAATTCAGTTCCTGTGTAGCCAAGTTTACATTCCGTGTGGTAGTGATATCTTATGATGTTTCTTTTTCTGTGTGACTTATTTCACTTAGAATCATCGTACCTGAATCCAGTCATTATGCTGCTACGGGCCTGATGACATAGATTTCATTGCTGAGTGATATTGCATTGTACATAAGATCCACAACTTCTTATTCCATTTTTCGCTTTCTGTGATATTGAACTTGTACCGTAAACGAGGTTCTTGTAAACAGATCCATCCCAAACTTTGGGGTGGCTGTGTCTTTTTGATTTTAATTTCCCTAAACTATAGGACCATAAGTGGAAGTTCTGTAGGCTCTGTTGCTTGGTTTTTTAGATGTTTCAGGAAACACCATACACTTCTCCAGAGTGGCTGTTGGCAATTTACATCCCGCCCATCAGCATAACAAGGCTCCCAGTTCTCCATGGCCTGTCCTGCCTTTCTGGATTTTACACTTTTTTCAGATGGCCCTTTAGACCGGGGGGCAGTGAGACTTCATTGTAGTGCAGATTTCCTTTGCAAGCTTGCTTGGTTGGCCAAAAAGGGCGTATGCGTTTTTTCCTGAATATATTCAGGAAAAAACGCATACGCCCTTTTTGGCCAAGTGCATCATTGTGCACGTTCTGCCTCTTTTCCTATGCTTTACATTCAATTCCCGTCTACCTCCTGAAATCGGTTTCCTGCAATTCTGCCCCGCTTTCAAGTCCTCTTGGCAGCCTTTCTTCAATATATTTTTGGACGATAGCTGTCATTTATAACTCTGCAGGTTTGTGAATGTGAGTGTCCTTGAGCTCCTTTCTTCAACTCGCTTTCTTGTGAGCTGGCCGCAACACCGCAAGATTGTTTCAGGCCCTAGTGTGGTTCCGGCATGGCACGCTGAGCCTTTGGTTAATTCCTCTTCCTGGTGGGAAATGAGAGTTAAATTTGCCCGTCCAGACACCTCCAGCTAGTCTCTCATTGGTTCTCCCTATTCCTGTTCATTTTCCACAGAAATCCAAACTGGGCCAAACAGGAGGTTAAAGGCACTGACTCTCCAAGTGGGGAGAGTGTTAGTAAAGCGTCTGGAATGTTGCACCTGAGTACCAGGGGACAAAAACTGAGACACATTTGAACACGTTTCCTGATCACACGTGGATCATACTCTGGGTTCCACATGCATGTTTTAGCTGAAGGAAGAATCCCTTAAACCTGGAGAGTTGAGACCCATGGAATGGGTACCATGCAATACGACGTCAAAGGGTCTGCATTTGCTCACCGAACCTCACCATTCCTATCACTGCTGTGTTTATGCTGCTGTACACACGCTTGATTCTCTCGGACACATATAAATCCATAGGTTTTAAGATTCTTACTAGTCAGGTATATTCTTAGGCGTTTAATATGGGGTGTTGAGTCCACTTCGTTGAGCAAGGAGTGGCTCTTGTCTATTACATATTTGGCTTATGGAACGGTATCTGTGCTAATTTCAATCTCTGGTTTTATGCAGCACCCCAACTCACCTTTCCCCTTAAGCAAGCATAAGTTGGTTTTCTACATTTGAGACCCTGTTCTGTTTTGTAATTCAGTTCCTGTGTAGCCAAGTTTACATTCCGTGTAGCAGTGATATCTTATGATGTTTCTTTTTCTGTGTGACTTATTTCACTTAGAATCATCGTACCTGAATCCACTCATTATGCTGCTATGGGCCTGATGACATAGATGTCATTGCTGAGTGATATTGCATTGTACGTAAGTACCACAACTTCTTTATCCATTTTGCGCTTTCTGCGACAATGCACTTGTACCGTAAACGAGTTTCTTGTAAACAGAGCCATGCCAAACTTTGGGGTGGCTGTGTCTTTTTGAATTTAATTTCCCTAAGTTATAGGACTATAAGAAGAAGTGCCCTAGGCTCTGTTGCTTTGTTTTTTAGATGTTTCAGGAAACACCATACACTTCTCCCGAGTGGCTGTTGGCAATTTACATCCCGCCCATCAGCATAACAAGGCTCTCAGTTCTCCATGGCCTGTCCTGCCTTTCTGGATTCTACACTTTTTTCAGATGGCCCTTTTGACCGGGGGTGGGGGGGGGCAGGGAGACTTCATTGTAGTGCAGATTTCCTTTGCAAGCTTGCTTGGTTGGCCAGAGAGGGCGTATGTGTTTCTTCCTGAATATATTCAGGAGAAAACACATACGCCCTTTTTGGCCAAGTGCATGATTGTCGATGTTCTGTGTCTTTTCATATGTTTTCAATGCAATTCCAGTCTACCTCCTGAAATTGGTTTCCTGCAATTCTGCATTGCTCTCAGTGCCTCTTCATAGCCTTACCTCAATATACTTTTGGAAAATAGTTGGCCTTTATAACTCTGCAGGTTTTTGAATTGCAGTGGCCCTTAGTTCCATTTTTCAGCTCTTATTATTGTGATGTTGCCTCGTATCCCCAGGATTTTTTCAGGCCCTATTCTTCTTCTGGGGCGCCTTGCTGTGCCTTTAGTTAATTCTTCTTCCTATGAGAAATTAGAGTGACATGTGGCCTTTGAAACCGCCACAGCTATTTTCTCACTGGTTCCCCCTATTCCCATTCATCCTCCGCACTAACTGCAGACTCTGCGATACTGGAACTTAAAGGCATTGACTCTCCATGTGGGGATGTCGTTAGTAAAGTGGCTGGAATGTTGATCCGGAGCCCCAGGAGAGGAAAATGAGGTGCGTTTTAGAAACCTTTCCCGATCATATGGTATACCATCTGCTGGATTTCCCATGCATGGTTTAGCTGTAGGAAGATTCCCTTCAACCTGCAGTGTTGGGACCCTTGGAATGAGTAGCATGAAGTATTGCATTAAACTTTCGGCAGTTGCTCACCAAAGCTCACCAATCCTCTCAGCCCCAAGTGTCCAGCCTTATGTCTTATCCAGCTGTGGGTTTATATGTGGTCATTCCAGGTTACATCACAGCCCCTGAGCGAATTTTGTAAGAATTTTTCTCTCTTTCATTGTTTCTGCGTTTTGGTTTTAAAATTTATTTCTATAATGGGGTTTAGCTCATTTTCACTGCTGTGTTTGTGCCGCTCTGCACACACTTGATTCCCTTATGGAGATATATCAATACATGGGTTTTAAGATTCTTATTACTCAGATATATTTCTCTGCGGTGTATAGGGGGTGTTGAGGCCAGTTCATTGAGCAAGGTGTAGATCTCCTCTAATACCTATTTGGTTTATTGAACGGTATCTGTGCTAATTTCAAACTCTGGTTTTATGCATCACCCCACCTCTCCTTTCCCCTTAAGCTGACATAAGTGTGTTTTCTAAAATGAGACACTGTTCTGTTTTGTAATTCATTTTTTGTGCAGCCATATTTATCCTCCCTCTATAAGTGATATCTTATGATATGTTTCTTTCTCTGTTTGACTTATTTCAAGTAGTATTATCGGACCTAAATCCACTCTTTATCCTTCTACTAGCCTTATTACATTGATTTCATGGTGAAGAGATATTCCATTGTACATAAGTACCACATTTTCTTTATCCATTGTTCTCTTTCCTGGGATATTTAAGGTGTACTGAAGTTGAGGTTCTTGTAAACAGAGTAGCCCTAAACTGTGGTGTGCTTGTGTCTTGTTGATTTTTAGACTTCCCTAGATATACTCCCGTGATTGGAAGTGCCCTATGCTCTGTAGCTCTGTTTTTTAGATGATTTAGGAACCACCATACACTTCTCCAGAGTGGCTCTCGGCAGTTCACACACTGTCCATCAGCGTAAAAAGGCTCCCTGTTCTCCATGGCCTGTCCTGCATTTCTGGTGTTTACAATTTTTTCGGATGGCCCTTTTGACCGGTGGGAAATGAGACTTCTTTGTTGTGCACATTTGCATTGCTTGCTTGCTTGGTTGCCCATAAAGTGCGCATGCGTTTTTTCCTGGATATATTCAGGAAAAAACGCATACTCCCTTTTGGGCCAACTGCATCATTGTCGAAATTCTGCCGCTTTTCATATGCTTTAAAGACGAGTCCAATCTATCTCTTGAAATTTGTTTCTTGCAATTCTGTCTTGCATTCAGATCCTCTTCTTTGCCTTACCTCAACATATTTTTGGACGTTAGTTTTCATTTATAACTCTGCAGGTTTGTGAATTGCAGTGACCCTGAGCTCCATTTTTTAAGTTGCTCTTTTGTGAGCTGGCCTCAAAGCCGCAGGATTGCTTCAGGCCCTATTTTGGCTCCGGCGAGGCGGGCTGAGCCTTTTTTAAATTCTTATTCTTAATGGGAAATTAGAGTGACATGTGCCCGTCCAAACCCCTACAACGATTCTCTCATTGGTTCCCCCTCTTCCCGTTCATCCTCCTCACAATTTGCAAAATGTGTGAAACAGAAGTTGAAATGTGCTGATTCTCCAAGTGGGGAGATTCTAAGTAACGTGGCTGGAATGATGAACAGGAGCACCAGGAGAGGATAAATGAGGTGCATTTTAGACACATCTCCCGATCACATGGTGTACAGTCCTCTGGGTTTTCCATGCATGTTTTAGCTGTAGGAAGATTCCTTGAACCTGCAGATTTGGGACCCATTGAATGGGTACCAGGTAGTATTACTTTAAAGGGTGTGCATTTCCTCACCCAACCTCACATTTCTCTTAGCGCGAACAGTTTCCAGCCTTATGTCTCATCCTGCTGTGGGTCTAGATGTGTTCAATCCATGTTGCATCACCGTCCCTGAGGAAAAGTTGTAAGAGGTTTTCTCTGTCTCTCTGTCGTTTATTTTTTTCAATTTATTACTATATTGGTTACAGCTGATTTTCAAAGCTCTGTTCCTTGCTGCTGTACATCCACTTGATTCGCGTACAGAGAGACATCAATAAATTCTTTTTCAGATTCTTACCAGTCATAGATATTCTTTTCTGGTGGCTTGAGTGTGCTGAGTGCAGTTCTTTTAGCTACCGTGTAGGCCTTGTTGATTATCAGTTTGGTATTTGGAATGGTATCTTTGCTAATTTCAACCTCCTGGATGATGCCTCACCCCTCCCCACCTTTCCCGTTTAGCAGCCTTACGTGTGTTTTCTACATATTTGACTATGTTTTTGTTTTGTAATTTATTTCATGTGTAGCCATTTTGGATTCCACCTTTAAGTGATATCTTATGATATGTGTCTTTTTCTTTTTGAATTATGTCACTTAGAATGATCATACGTAACTCCTCCGGAGTTGTTACAACTGGCCATATTTCATTGATTTCCAGGCTGAGTAATATTCCACTCTACATAAGTACCACATCTCTATCCATTTTTTCCCTCCAGAGACATTTAAGTTATATCCTAGTCGAGGATCTTTTAAACAGAGAGGCAGTAAACATTGGGGTGCCTGTGTCCTCTCGATTTTTGTTTTTCCCAAGATATACGCCCATGAGTGCAAGTGCCCTATGCTCTGTAGCTCATTTTTTAGATGCTTTAGGAAACACAATACACTTCTCCAGAATGGCCGTTGGCAATATACATTTCCACTATAAGCCTCACAGGGCTCCCTCTTCTCCTTGCCCTGTCCTGCATTTCTGGTGTTTACACTTTATGAGGATGGCTCTTCTGACTGATGCGAAGTGATATCTTTTGTAGTATTGATTTCCAGTGCCCACCTCTTTGGTTGGCTAAAAAAGTGTATGCCCTTTTCTTGAATATATACAGAAAAAGACGCATACAGCCTTTTTGGCCAACTGCAATGTTGGCAATGTTCAGCCCCTTTTCTTGTGCTTAATGGCGAGTCCTTTCTACCTCCTCAAATCCCTTTCCTGCCATTCTCCCTTGCTTACCAATCCTTTTCTCTGACTTTCCTCAAGACATTTTTCAGTGATAGATATTTTCAACTCTGCAGTTTCGTGAATTTTACTGCCCCTGAGTTCCATTGTTCAACTTGTGTTTATGGGAACTGGCCACAAAGCAGTGGGATTTCCTCAAGCCCTATACTGTTTCCATGGGCAAGCCTAGCCTTTGGTCAATTCGTCTTCCTGATTGGAAATTAGAGTGACATGTGCCTGTCTGAACACCTAGGACTTGTCTCTCATTGTTCCTCATCCTTCCGCTTCATCCTCTGGACAAATTCCAAACTGTACGCAACAGGATGTTGACAGTGCTGACATCTCCAAGTGGGGAGGCTGTTAGTAAAGACGCTGGAGGGGTGAACCTGAGCACCAGGAGATGAGGAGATGAGATGCCTTTTCCAAACTCTTCCCGATCAGATGGTATACCATCCTCTGGGTGTGACAGACATGTTTTAGCAGTAGGAAGAGTCCCATTCATGTAAGGAGAACACCAGGGCTTTTTCAAAATCAGTGTCTCCCCGAAACCCAAACTGGGGAGTTTTTTAAGCTACAGCTACACATATGTTCATTAAGGGCCTTGGGAAGTAGGCAGAGTCCAAACTTTAGATGATTGAAGTCTTCAGGGTCAGAAGCACTCACCACCGGCTTCCCTTAGGTTACACTTTAACTGTCATGGATAGATGATGTCAATAAAAATATCTATTCTTTTTCCGATTATTTCCCCTTATAGGTTATTGCAAAACATTGAGTGTAGTTCCCTGTGCTATACAGTAGTTCCTTGTTGATGATCTATTTTATACATAGCAGTGTGTATGTGTGAATTCCACACTGTTAATTTATCCCTCCTCCCACCTTTCCCCTTTGGTAATAATAAATTATAAGATTTTATACTTCTCAGAAATGGGGGAGCTGAAAGAGAGGTATCATTTTCAATGGAAAAGCATTTAAAACAAGATTGAAGCTTTAACCAAGATTATTAGATGTACATCCTTGGAAAGAAATCACTTCATTTCTCTAATATTGACCTGACAAATAAGACAAACCTTTTCACTGAACTTGCTTATAATAAAGTGATGGAAATATCAAATGGAAGTGTTAGAAACATCTTATTTTACCCGAGCCTTATAAACTGTTCTATGTTAACTACAGTTTGGCTCACACATCTGTTCATTGAAGTTACAATAGTCTCAATTTCTGTTACTGATCCTCCAGAGTGGACCCCAACAAGGGTCCCCCTGCCCAGTGTCATTGGGGCCAACAGATCGAGACTGAGTTTGGTTCACAAGCAAAGGAAACTTTATATTTTGATCAGAGAATGGAGAGGTGAGAGCATGCACTACCGCGTGGGCTGTGGGCTGTGGGCTGGGCTGCTGTGTAGAGATCCTGTCAGAGTCAGTGGGAGGGAGGGGGCGGAGCTCTCGAGCACTGGGTTGGCTGCAGCTCAGGCTCTATATCTCGGAGTCTGCACTGGGCCCCAGCAGCTGAGGTGTCGACCCAGCCATTCTGCACTAGGAAATCTGGTCTGAAGTGCCGGGTGTGGAACCTCTGCATGCGGGACCCTAGGAGCACGTGAAATTAGACAAAGCACAAAGGATAAAAAAGGTCAGACTTGACTTTATTGCCCAGATTCTATTTTTATCTCCCAGGGATTTTTAATGGGCTTTGCTGGGGACAAACCCCTCCTCTGCCTTTTGTCCCGTTCCTCATTCTTGGAGTGCTGAGGGTGCAGACCCTTCTTCTGTAACTGCTGAGTGCTGAGTTGGGAGCCCTCATACCAGGGGACGAGGGTCAGAACTTCTCCCCAGCAGCCTCCAGGTGACGTTGATTGGCCCCAGGACCCCTGCCTCCCTGCTCGTCCGCCTGAGCACCAGCATTGGAAGTGTTATAGATTCTAATGACCTTTAAGGGTCCAGGAAAGAGATGTGCAGAGACGCTGTGGGGGCCGGTTTCACCCCACCCCACATTTGTTCGGCCACCCTAGGCTGACCGTTTCTGCCAGCCTAGATGCTCTGACCAGTAGTCTGCTCTTTCTTCAATTAGGCCCCTGAATTAACGTTAAAAACAGCACCAGGTGTCAGAGCCCTGCCCGCTCAACTCCCAGACAGTCCAGGGTCAGTGGTGATCAAGGACCATGATGGCCACTGAGTCAACAGCCTTTTGAAGTAAACAGGAGTCCAGCCGGTCTTATTGGCCACCATCATCACGGTGTCTGTAGGCTTTTCTATGGTGACAGTGTGATATACGGTTCCCCCGCCAAGATTATTAGCTCCCCTCCGGGTGCAGTAAGTCCTGCAAGCAGTAGTCTACTCCTTCGGGACACACTATTGTTGTTTTATGAGAGAAACTCCAGGTCAAGTGATGTTCACACGAGTCGTCATGGTGCCCTGTTGCCCCCGGTTATCTCTCTGGATGTTGGAGTTGGAGGGCCTCCTCACTCGAGGTCGGTGTGCCCACGGATCGAACCCTGCAACTTCAGGGCATGGTTGGTGATTAGGATCACCACGTGGGGTCCTTTTCCCTTAGGAGGGAGGTGGCCTCTTGGGCTGCTGATTTCCAGGTTTTTAGATACCGCCAGTATCTTGGCCAGATGTGGCAGTGGGCCAAGCCCCTTGGTGACTGTAGTTTATCCTACCTGGATGGCATTCTTACGTTGTTCCATTTCAAGTGGTCCCAGTTTTTGCACTAATTCTCCAATGGCGATTCACCTTTCACCGGGAATGGAAAGGTCAAAGGGTTTAGCTCAATTAGGGAGTTCCAGGGCAAGGGTCTGAATTGACTGCTCTTTCCATTCTTGAAAGGCCACTTCTGGATTCTGTTCAAAAGGATCATCATCTTTTCCTTTCAGTGTTTCATATAGAGGCCCAGCTAGTAGACTGTAGTTAGGGATCCAGGAGCAGCAAACCCTGGCCTCCCCAGGAACCCCTAAGCTGTCTTCTAGTTTTAGAAAGGGGTAAGGCTGCAAATGGTTTCTTCCCTTTCCTGGGATGGGCTTGTCTGACCTTGTGTGAGAATGAAGCCCAGGCAAGTCACTGCAGTCTGTGATTTTTGAGCTTTTTCTTGGACAACTTCTATCCTTTATTGGCTTGGTAGTTCAGAGGCCTCCTTAGTAGGGCTGGCGATCAGAATGTCATCTGCATATTGAAGGAGGGTTTCCTTTTCCAGAGGTAGAACTTTTCGGTCTTTAGCTAAGCTTTCCCCAAAGATGGTGTGGGAATTTTTGAACCCTTGGGGCAAGACGGCCCGGAAGTATTGTTTTAGTTGTATGTTGAGTCCTGCCACTCACAAGCCAAAATTTCTTGTGACTCTGGGACTAATGGAATACAAAAGAAGGCATCATTGAAGACTAATACAGAATACCATGTCCTGGTGGTTGGTAGAATGACCAGCAGGGTGTAGGAATCAGGAGCAACTGGAGGTATATCCTCGGTGGCGTCACTGACTGTCCTGACATCCTTTACCAGGTCCCCAGCAGCCCATGGGGCTCTCGTGGTCAGGCCAATCCCAGGATATGGAGCTCTCCTGGGCAGGTACCCCACCCCCAACCCAGCCCACGGGGCTCTCATGGTCAGGGCCCTCCCAGGATACAGAGCTACCCTTGCAGGTACCGTGGCAGGGCTGGGCACACAGGAACCGTGCACATAGCCCTCATTGAAGAGCACCCCCAGCTCACCTGTCGCTCAGAGCTGACACAGAGCACCTCAGAGCAGGACTTGAACTAACAAACAGCAGCTCCGACAGGTCTGTGACCCTGGGCATCACTCTGTGTGGCCTCCCTCCACCTGGTCTTCCAGAGACTTCCACTGCACCCAGGGCACCAGGCCTGTGTCTCCAACCACCACCCACCCCCTCCTCTCCCTGACTCCTGGGTTCCTCTCATTAGGAGAGGGTTTTCTTGAAGTTGTCTCCCACTCATGGGCCAGATAAAATGATTAGAAAACAAGCCAAAGCTGCAGCCCCTTGTCTATCCTGACTCTCAGGAGCCCACACCTGTTCCTTGGACCTGGCCTGTTCAGCAAGTTCCATTTTCTGCAACTGTGAGCCCCTGAGGGGTGATGATTGGCTGACCTGGGCAGCCTTACCCTGCCAGCCAGCCCTCCCCAGGTGTGCCTGTGTTGAGATCAATATAAATACCACTGCAGGCAGCAAGAGCCCCTGCAGCTGTGCCTGACGCCATTTTCTCTGCCCTGTCAGCAGTCTCGGGGCTGGGCTGGTGGGAGGGAGTGAGAGACCACGGCTTTGTGGGTGGCCCAGTGTGAGTGGGGCTCTGCTGGACTTTCTGCAGCAGTTGCCAGACTGCCACCTGCTAAAGAAGAGGATGTGTCACCCATACCTGCTGCTGGAATTTCTCCCTGGGCAGAGGTGAGGAAGGAAAAAAGCAGTGGGGGCAGGGACAGGACAGGTATCTCAGGCAGGGAAATGGAAATCTTCCAGAAGAGCACCCAGGGCCAGGACCATCCTGGCTGGCCTGCAGGCACCAAGTCAGCTGGCATGCTGTCACTCGTGTGGCTCCATGGCCCTTCCTCTAGGCTTTCAAGTCCTTGTATATATTCAGGTGTTTTACCTGGGAAGGGTGGGAACAGTTCAGCAGCAACTGGCCTGGGGCTCAGCTCACGTTTACTCACAGATGCCTCGGCACAGTGCCCCAGCTTTGCAATGAGGACGCTTGTTGTGTGGGGGCTGCTGGCTGAATGGGAGACGATTCCCCACCACTGACCAACTTCAGAATTGTTTACAACTGGAGGAAGTGCCCTGATACGGTTTTCCTCTGAGTAACTGGTGGGTTCTGTTTTTTTTTTCTCTTTTTCGTTTTTGGTTCAAGGTAGATTTTATTCCTGTTTTTTGTATTTACAGATATAAGCATGGAAATAATTTATTCATATAAATACATGTATGTGAAGGGAATAATTGTTTTTTTCTGTTTTATTTTTTAAATTTTATTTCTTTTTAATTTTGAATTTTATTTTATATTTTTATACAGCAGGTTCTTATTGGTTATCTATTGTATACATATAAATGTTTACATGCCAATCCCAATCTCTCAACTCCTCCCACCACCACCCCCCCAAGAGCTTTCCCCCCTTGTTGTCCATACGATTGTTGTCTACATCTGTTGCTCTATTTATGCCTTGCAAAACGGTTAATCTGTACAGTTTTTCTAGGTTCCACATATATGCATGAATATACAAGATTTGTTTTTCTCTTTCTGACTTACTTCACTCTGTATGACAGTCTCTAGATCCATCGACGTCTCTACAAATGACCCAATTTCATTCCTTTCATGGCTTAGTAATATTCCATTTTATATATGTCCCACATCTTTATGCATTCATCTGTCTGTGGGCATTTAGGTTGCTTCCATTACCTCGATATTGTAAATAGTGATGCAATGAACATTGCGGTGAATGTCTCTTTTTGATTTATGGTTTTGTCTGGGTATATGTCCAGTACTGGGATTGCTGTATCATATGGTAATTCTATTATTAGTTTCTTAAGAAACTCCATATTGTTCTCCATAGTGACTGTATCAATTTATATTCCCAACAATAGTGGAAGAGGCTTCCTTTTCTCCACACCCTTTCCAGCATTTCTTGTTTGTAGATTTTCAGAAGATGCCCATTCTAACAGGTGTGAGGTGATACCTCATTGTTGAGTCCATTTCGTTGAGCAAGGGGTAGGTCTTGTCTATTACATATTTGGCTTATGGGACGGTGTCTGTGCTAATTTCAAACTCTGGTTTTATGCAGCGCCCCAACTCACCTTTCCCCTTAAGCAAGCATAAGTTGGTTTTCTAAACTTGAGACCCTGTTCTGTTTTGTAATTCAGTTCATGTGTAGCCAAGTTTACATTCCGTGCATTAGTGATACCTTATGATGTTTCTTTTTCTGTGTGACTTATTTCACTTAGAATCATCGTGCCTCAATCCACTCATTATGCTGGTACAGGCCTGGTGACACAGATTTCATTGCTGAGTGGTATTCTGTTGTACGTAAGTACCCAACTTTTTTATCCATTATTTGTTCTCTGGGATATTTAACTTGTACTGTAGAAGAGGTTCCTGTAAACAGAGCCGTCCCAAATTTTGGGGTGGCTGTGTCTTTTTGATTTTAATTTCCCTAAGCTATAGGACCATAAGTGGAAATGCCCTAGACTCTGTTGCTTTGTTTTTCAGATGTATCAGGAAACACCATACACTTCTCCAGAGTGGCTGTTGGCAATTTACATCCCGCCCATCAGCATAACAAGGCTCCTTTTTACCCATGGCCTGTCTTGCTTTTCTGGATTTTACACTTTTCTCAGATGGCCCTTTAGACCGGGGGGAAGTGACACTTCATAGTAGTTCGGATTTCCATTGCAAGCTTGCTTGGTTTGCCAAAAAGGGCGTATGTGTTTTTTCCTGAATATATTCAGGAACAAACTCATACGCCCTTTTTTGCCAAGTGCATCATTGTCGATGATCTGCCTCTTTTCCTATGCTTTAAATGCAAATCCAGTCTACCTCCTGAAATCGGTTTCCTGAAATTCTGCCCCGCTTTCAAGTCCTCTTGGCAGCCTTACTTCAATATATTTTTGGACGTTATCTGTCATTTATAACTCTGCAGGTTTGTGAATGACAGTGCCCCTGAGCTCCTTTCTTCAACTCGCTTTCTTGTGAGCTGGCCGCAACACCGCAGGATTGCTTCAGGCCCTAGTGTGGTACCGGCATGGCACGCTGAGCCTTTGCTTAATTCCTCTTCCGGGTGGGAAATGAGAGTTAAATTTGCCCGTCCAGACACCTCCAGCTAGTCTCTCATTGGTTCTCCCTATTCCTGTTCATCTTATGCAGAAATTGCAAACTGGGCCAAACAGGAGGTTAAAGGCACTGACTCTCCAAGTGGGGAGAGTGTTAGTAAAGCGTCTGGAATGTTGCACCCGAGTACCAGGGGACGAAAACTGAGACACATTTGAACACGTTTCCCGATCACACGGTGGATCATACTCTGGGTTCCACATGCATGTTTTAGCTGAAGGAAGAATCCCTTAAACCTGGAGAGTGGAGACCCGTGGAATGGGTACCATGCAATATGACTTCAAAGGGTCTGCATTTGCTCACCGAACCTCACTAATCCTATCACTGCTGCGTTTATGCCGCTGTCCGCACCCTTGATTCTCTTTCAGAGACATAGAAATCGATAGGTTGTAAGATTCTTACTAGTCAGGTATATTTTTAGGCGTTTAATATGTGGTGTTGAGTCCACTTCGTTGAGCAAGGAGTAGCTCTTGTCTATTACATATTTGGCTTATGGAACGGTATCTGTGCTAATTTCAATCTCTGGTTTTATGCAGCACCCCAACTCACCTTTCCCCGTAAGCAAGCATAAGTTGGATTTCTACATTTGAGACCCTGTTCTGTTTTGTAATTCAGTTCCTGTGTAGCCAAGTTTACATTCCGTGTGGTAGTGATATCTTATGATGTTTCTTTTTCTGTGTGACTTATTTCACTTAGAATCATCGTACCTGAATCCAGTCATTATGCTGCTACGGGCCTGATGACATAGATTTCATTGCTGAGTGATATTGCATTGTACATAAGATCCACAACTTCTTATTCCATTTTTCGCTTTCTGTGATATTGAACTTGTACCGTAAACGAGGTTCTTGTAAACAGATCCATCCCAAACTTTGGGGTGGCTGTGTCTTTTTGATTTTAATTTCCCTAAACTATAGGACCATAAGTGGAAGTTCTGTAGGCTCTGTTGCTTGGTTTTTTAGATGTTTCAGGAAACACCATACACTTCTCCAGAGTGGCTGTTGGCAATTTACATCCCGCCCATCAGCATAACAAGGCTCCCAGTTCTCCATGGCCTGTCCTGCCTTTCTGGATTTTACACTTTTTTCAGATGGCCCTTTAGACCGGGGGGCAGTGAGACTTCATTGTAGTGCAGATTTCCTTTGCAAGCTTGCTTGGTTGGCCAAAAAGGGCGTATGCGTTTTTTCCTGAATATATTCAGGAAAAAACGCATACGCCCTTTTTGGCCAAGTGCATCATTGTGCACGTTCTGCCTCTTTTCCTATGCTTTACATTCAATTCCCGTCTACCTCCTGAAATCGGTTTCCTGCAATTCTGCCCCGCTTTCAAGTCCTCTTGGCAGCCTTTCTTCAATATATTTTTGGACGATAGCTGTCATTTATAACTCTGCAGGTTTGTGAATGTGAGTGTCCTTGAGCTCCTTTCTTCAACTCGCTTTCTTGTGAGCTGGCCGCAACACCGCAAGATTGTTTCAGGCCCTAGTGTGGTTCCGGCATGGCACGCTGAGCCTTTGGTTAATTCCTCTTCCTGGTGGGAAATGAGAGTTAAATTTGCCCGTCCAGACACCTCCAGCTAGTCTCTCATTGGTTCTCCCTATTCCTGTTCATTTTCCACAGAAATCCAAACTGGGCCAAACAGGAGGTTAAAGGCACTGACTCTCCAAGTGGGGAGAGTGTTAGTAAAGCGTCTGGAATGTTGCACCTGAGTACCAGGGGACAAAAACTGAGACACATTTGAACACGTTTCCTGATCACACGTGGATCATACTCTGGGTTCCACATGCATGTTTTAGCTGAAGGAAGAATCCCTTAAACCTGGAGAGTTGAGACCCATGGAATGGGTACCATGCAATACGACGTCAAAGGGTCTGCATTTGCTCACCGAACCTCACCATTCCTATCACTGCTGTGTTTATGCTGCTGTACACACGCTTGATTCTCTCGGACACATATAAATCCATAGGTTTTAAGATTCTTACTAGTCAGGTATATTCTTAGGCGTTTAATATGGGGTGTTGAGTCCACTTCGTTGAGCAAGGAGTGGCTCTTGTCTATTACATATTTGGCTTATGGAACGGTATCTGTGCTAATTTCAATCTCTGGTTTTATGCAGCACCCCAACTCACCTTTCCCCTTAAGCAAGCATAAGTTGGTTTTCTACATTTGAGACCCTGTTCTGTTTTGTAATTCAGTTCCTGTGTAGCCAAGTTTACATTCCGTGTAGCAGTGATATCTTATGATGTTTCTTTTTCTGTGTGACTTATTTCACTTAGAATCATCGTACCTGAATCCACTCATTATGCTGCTATGGGCCTGATGACATAGATGTCATTGCTGAGTGATATTGCATTGTACGTAAGTACCACAACTTCTTTATCCATTTTGCGCTTTCTGCGACAATGCACTTGTACCGTAAACGAGTTTCTTGTAAACAGAGCCATGCCAAACTTTGGGGTGGCTGTGTCTTTTTGAATTTAATTTCCCTAAGTTATAGGACTATAAGAAGAAGTGCCCTAGGCTCTGTTGCTTTGTTTTTTAGATGTTTCAGGAAACACCATACACTTCTCCAGAGTGGCTGTTGGCAATTTACATCCCGCCCATCAGCATAACAAGGCTCTCAGTTCTCCATGGCCTGTCCTGCCTTTCTGGATTCTACACTTTTTTCAGATGGCCCTTTTGACCGGGGGTGGGGGGGGGCAGGGAGACTTCATTGTAGTGCAGATTTCCTTTGCAAGCTTGCTTGGTTGGCCAGAGAGGGCGTATGTGTTTCTTCCTGAATATATTCAGGAGAAAACACATACGCCCTTTTTGGCCAAGTGCATGATTGTCGATGTTCTGTGTCTTTTCATATGTTTTCAATGCAATTCCAGTCTACCTCCTGAAATTGGTTTCCTGCAATTCTGCATTGCTCTCAGTGCCTCTTCATAGCCTTACCTCAATATACTTTTGGAAAATAGTTGGCCTTTATAACTCTGCAGGTTTTTGAATTGCAGTGGCCCTTAGTTCCATTTTTCAGCTCTTATTATTGTGATGTTGCCTCGTATCCCCAGGATTTTTTCAGGCCCTATTCTTCTTCTGGGGCGCCTTGCTGTGCCTTTAGTTAATTCTTCTTCCTATGAGAAATTAGAGTGACATGTGGCCTTTGAAACCGCCACAGCTATTTTCTCACTGGTTCCCCCTATTCCCATTCATCCTCCGCACTAACTGCAGACTCTGCGATACTGGAACTTAAAGGCATTGACTCTCCATGTGGGGATGTCGTTAGTAAAGTGGCTGGAATGTTGATCCGGAGCCCCAGGAGAGGAAAATGAGGTGCGTTTTAGAAACCTTTCCCGATCATATGGTATACCATCTGCTGGATTTCCCATGCATGGTTTAGCTGTAGGAAGATTCCCTTCAACCTGCAGTGTTGGGACCCTTGGAATGAGTAGCATGAAGTATTGCATTAAACTTTCGGCAGTTGCTCACCAAAGCTCACCAATCCTCTCAGCCCCAAGTGTCCAGCCTTATGTCTTATCCAGCTGTGGGTTTATATGTGGTCATTCCAGGTTACATCACAGCCCCTGAGCGAATTTTGTAAGAATTTTTCTCTCTTTCATTGTTTCTGCGTTTTGGTTTTAAAATTTATTTCTATAATGGGGTTTAGCTCATTTTCACTGCTGTGTTTGTGCCGCTCTGCACACACTTGATTCCCTTATGGAGATATATCAATACATGGGTTTTAAGATTCTTATTACTCAGATATATTTCTCTGCGGTGTATAGGGGGTGTTGAGGCCAGTTCATTGAGCAAGGTGTAGATCTCCTCTAATACCTATTTGGTTTATTGAACGGTATCTGTGCTAATTTCAAACTCTGGTTTTATGCATCACCCCACCTCTCCTTTCCCCTTAAGCTGACATAAGTGTGTTTTCTAAAATGAGACACTGTTCTGTTTTGTAATTCATTTTTTGTGCAGCCATATTTATCCTCCCTCTATAAGTGATATCTTATGATATGTTTCTTTCTCTGTTTGACTTATTTCAAGTAGTATTATCGGACCTAAATCCACTCTTTATCCTTCTACTAGCCTTATTACATTGATTTCATGGTGAAGAGATATTCCATTGTACATAAGTACCACATTTTCTTTATCCATTGTTCTCTTTCCTGGGATATTTAAGGTGTACTGAAGTTGAGGTTCTTGTAAACAGAGTAGCCCTAAACTGTGGTGTGCTTGTGTCTTGTTGATTTTTAGACTTCCCTAGATATACTCCCGTGATTGGAAGTGCCCTATGCTCTGTAGCTCTGTTTTTTAGATGATTTAGGAACCACCATACACTTCTCCAGAGTGGCTCTCGGCAGTTCACACACTGTCCATCAGCGTAAAAAGGCTCCCTGTTCTCCATGGCCTGTCCTGCATTTCTGGTGTTTACAATTTTTTCGGATGGCCCTTTTGACCGGTGGGAAATGAGACTTCTTTGTTGTGCACATTTGCATTGCTTGCTTGCTTGGTTGCCCATAAAGTGCGCATGCGTTTTTTCCTGGATATATTCAGGAAAAAACGCATACTCCCTTTTGGGCCAACTGCATCATTGTCGAAATTCTGCCGCTTTTCATATGCTTTAAAGACGAGTCCAATCTATCTCTTGAAATTTGTTTCTTGCAATTCTGTCTTGCATTCAGATCCTCTTCTTTGCCTTACCTCAACATATTTTTGGACGTTAGTTTTCATTTATAACTCTGCAGGTTTGTGAATTGCAGTGACCCTGAGCTCCATTTTTTAAGTTGCTCTTTTGTGAGCTGGCCTCAAAGCCGCAGGATTGCTTCAGGCCCTATTTTGGCTCCGGCGAGGCGGGCTGAGCCTTTTTTAAATTCTTATTCTTAATGGGAAATTAGAGTGACATGTGCCCGTCCAAACCCCTACAACGATTCTCTCATTGGTTCCCCCTCTTCCCGTTCATCCTCCTCACAATTTGCAAAATGTGTGAAACAGAAGTTGAAATGTGCTGATTCTCCAAGTGGGGAGATTCTAAGTAACGTGGCTGGAATGATGAACAGGAGCACCAGGAGAGGATAAATGAGGTGCATTTTAGACACATCTCCCGATCACATGGTGTACAGTCCTCTGGGTTTTCCATGCATGTTTTAGCTGTAGGAAGATTCCTTGAACCTGCAGATTTGGGACCCATTGAATGGGTACCAGGTAGTATTACTTTAAAGGGTGTGCATTTCCTCACCCAACCTCACATTTCTCTTAGCGCGAACAGTTTCCAGCCTTATGTCTCATCCTGCTGTGGGTCTAGATGTGTTCAATCCATGTTGCATCACCGTCCCTGAGGAAAAGTTGTAAGAGGTTTTCTCTGTCTCTCTGTCGTTTATTTTTTTCAATTTATTACTATATTGGTTACAGCTGATTTTCAAAGCTCTGTTCCTTGCTGCTGTACATCCACTTGATTCGCGTACAGAGAGACATCAATAAATTCTTTTTCAGATTCTTACCAGTCATAGATATTCTTTTCTGGTGGCTTGAGTGTGCTGAGTGCAGTTCTTTTAGCTACCGTGTAGGCCTTGTTGATTATCAGTTTGGTATTTGGAATGGTATCTTTGCTAATTTCAACCTCCTGGATGATGCCTCACCCCTCCCCACCTTTCCCGTTTAGCAGCCTTACGTGTGTTTTCTACATATTTGACTATGTTTTTGTTTTGTAATTTATTTCATGTGTAGCCATTTTGGATTCCACCTTTAAGTGATATCTTATGATATGTGTCTTTTTCTTTTTGAATTATGTCACTTAGAATGATCATACGTAACTCCTCCGGAGTTGTTACAACTGGCCATATTTCATTGATTTCCAGGCTGAGTAATATTCCACTCTACATAAGTACCACATCTCTATCCATTTTTTCCCTCCAGAGACATTTAAGTTATATCCTAGTCGAGGATCTTTTAAACAGAGAGGCAGTAAACATTGGGGTGCCTGTGTCCTCTCGATTTTTGTTTTTCCCAAGATATACGCCCATGAGTGCAAGTGCCCTATGCTCTGTAGCTCATTTTTTAGATGCTTTAGGAAACACAATACACTTCTCCAGAATGGCCGTTGGCAATATACATTTCCACTATAAGCCTCACAGGGCTCCCTCTTCTCCTTGCCCTGTCCTGCATTTCTGGTGTTTACACTTTATGAGGATGGCTCTTCTGACTGATGCGAAGTGATATCTTTTGTAGTATTGATTTCCAGTGCCCACCTCTTTGGTTGGCTAAAAAAGTGTATGCCCTTTTCTTGAATATATACAGAAAAAGACGCATACAGCCTTTTTGGCCAACTGCAATGTTGGCAATGTTCAGCCCCTTTTCTTGTGCTTAATGGCGAGTCCTTTCTACCTCCTCAAATCCCTTTCCTGCCATTCTCCCTTGCTTACCAATCCTTTTCTCTGACTTTCCTCAAGACATTTTTCAGTGATAGATATTTTCAACTCTGCAGTTTCGTGAATTTTACTGCCCCTGAGTTCCATTGTTCAACTTGTGTTTATGGGAACTGGCCACAAAGCAGTGGGATTTCCTCAAGCCCTATACTGTTTCCATGGGCAAGCCTAGCCTTTGGTCAATTCGTCTTCCTGATTGGAAATTAGAGTGACATGTGCCTGTCTGAACACCTAGGACTTGTCTCTCATTGTTCCTCATCCTTCCGCTTCATCCTCTGGACAAATTCCAAACTGTACGCAACAGGATGTTGACAGTGCTGACATCTCCAAGTGGGGAGGCTGTTAGTAAAGACGCTGGAGGGGTGAACCTGAGCACCAGGAGATGAGGAGATGAGATGCCTTTTCCAAACTCTTCCCGATCAGATGGTATACCATCCTCTGGGTGTGACAGACATGTTTTAGCAGTAGGAAGAGTCCCATTCATGTAAGGAGAACACCAGGGCTTTTTCAAAATCAGTGTCTCCCCGAAACCCAAACTGGGGAGTTTTTTAAGCTACAGCTACACATATGTTCATTAAGGGCCTTGGGAAGTAGGCAGAGTCCAAACTTTAGATGATTGAAGTCTTCAGGGTCAGAAGCACTCACCACCGGCTTCCCTTAGGTTACACTTTAACTGTCATGGATAGATGATGTCAATAAAAATATCTATTCTTTTTCCGATTATTTCCCCTTATAGGTTATTGCAAAACATTGAGTGTAGTTCCCTGTGCTATACAGTAGTTCCTTGTTGATGATCTATTTTATACATAGCAGTGTGTATGTGTGAATTCCACACTGTTAATTTATCCCTCCTCCCACCTTTCCCCTTTGGTAATAATAAATTATAAGATTTTATACTTCTCAGAAATGGGGGAGCTGAAAGAGAGGTATCATTTTCAATGGAAAAGCATTTAAAACAAGATTGAAGCTTTAACCAAGATTATTAGATGTACATCCTTGGAAAGAAATCACTTCATTTCTCTAATATTGACCTGACAAATAAGACAAACCTTTTCACTGAACTTGCTTATAATAAAGTGATGGAAATATCAAATGGAAGTGTTAGAAACATCTTATTTTACCCGAGCCTTATAAACTGTTCTATGTTAACTACAGTTTGGCTCACACATCTGTTCATTGAAGTTACAATAGTCTCAATTTCTGTTACTGATCCTCCAGAGTGGACCCCAACAAGGGTCCCCCTGCCCAGTGTCATTGGGGCCAACAGATCGAGACTGAGTTTGGTTCACAAGCAAAGGAAACTTTATATTTTGATCAGAGAATGGAGAGGTGAGAGCATGCACTACCGCGTGGGCTGTGGGCTGTGGGCTGGGCTGCTGTGTAGAGATCCTGTCAGAGTCAGTGGGAGGGAGGGGGCGGAGCTCTCGAGCACTGGGTTGGCTGCAGCTCAGGCTCTATATCTCGGAGTCTGCACTGGGCCCCAGCAGCTGAGGTGTCGACCCAGCCATTCTGCACTAGGAAATCTGGTCTGAAGTGCCGGGTGTGGAACCTCTGCATGCGGGACCCTAGGAGCACGTGAAATTAGACAAAGCACAAAGGATAAAAAAGGTCAGACTTGACTTTATTGCCCAGATTCTATTTTTATCTCCCAGGGATTTTTAATGGGCTTTGCTGGGGACAAACCCCTCCTCTGCCTTTTGTCCCGTTCCTCATTCTTGGAGTGCTGAGGGTGCAGACCCTTCTTCTGTAACTGCTGAGTGCTGAGTTGGGAGCCCTCATACCAGGGGACGAGGGTCAGAACTTCTCCCCAGCAGCCTCCAGGTGACGTTGATTGGCCCCAGGACCCCTGCCTCCCTGCTCGTCCGCCTGAGCACCAGCATTGGAAGTGTTATAGATTCTAATGACCTTTAAGGGTCCAGGAAAGAGATGTGCAGAGACGCTGTGGGGGCCGGTTTCACCCCACCCCACATTTGTTCGGCCACCCTAGGCTGACCGTTTCTGCCAGCCTAGATGCTCTGACCAGTAGTCTGCTCTTTCTTCAATTAGGCCCCTGAATTAACGTTAAAAACAGCACCAGGTGTCAGAGCCCTGCCCGCTCAACTCCCAGACAGTCCAGGGTCAGTGGTGATCAAGGACCATGATGGCCACTGAGTCAACAGCCTTTTGAAGTAAACAGGAGTCCAGCCGGTCTTATTGGCCACCATCATCACGGTGTCTGTAGGCTTTTCTATGGTGACAGTGTGATATACGGTTCCCCCGCCAAGATTATTAGCTCCCCTCCGGGTGCAGTAAGTCCTGCAAGCAGTAGTCTACTCCTTCGGGACACACTATTGTTGTTTTATGAGAGAAACTCCAGGTCAAGTGATGTTCACACGAGTCGTCATGGTGCCCTGTTGCCCCCGGTTATCTCTCTGGATGTTGGAGTTGGAGGGCCTCCTCACTCGAGGTCGGTGTGCCCACGGATCGAACCCTGCAACTTCAGGGCATGGTTGGTGATTAGGATCACCACGTGGGGTCCTTTTCCCTTAGGAGGGAGGTGGCCTCTTGGGCTGCTGATTTCCAGGTTTTTAGATACCGCCAGTATCTTGGCCAGATGTGGCAGTGGGCCAAGCCCCTTGGTGACTGTAGTTTATCCTACCTGGATGGCATTCTTACGTTGTTCCATTTCAAGTGGTCCCAGTTTTTGCACTAATTCTCCAATGGCGATTCACCTTTCACCGGGAATGGAAAGGTCAAAGGGTTTAGCTCAATTAGGGAGTTCCAGGGCAAGGGTCTGAATTGACTGCTCTTTCCATTCTTGAAAGGCCACTTCTGGATTCTGTTCAAAAGGATCATCATCTTTTCCTTTCAGTGTTTCATATAGAGGCCCAGCTAGTAGACTGTAGTTAGGGATCCAGGAGCAGCAAACCCTGGCCTCCCCAGGAACCCCTAAGCTGTCTTCTAGTTTTAGAAAGGGGTAAGGCTGCAAATGGTTTCTTCCCTTTCCTGGGATGGGCTTGTCTGACCTTGTGTGAGAATGAAGCCCAGGCAAGTCACTGCAGTCTGTGATTTTTGAGCTTTTTCTTGGACAACTTCTATCCTTTATTGGCTTGGTAGTTCAGAGGCCTCCTTAGTAGGGCTGGCGATCAGAATGTCATCTGCATATTGAAGGAGGGTTTCCTTTTCCAGAGGTAGAACTTTTCGGTCTTTAGCTAAGCTTTCCCCAAAGATGGTGTGGGAATTTTTGAACCCTTGGGGCAAGACGGCCCGGAAGTATTGTTTTAGTTGTATGTTGAGTCCTGCCACTCACAAGCCAAAATTTCTTGTGACTCTGGGACTAATGGAATACAAAAGAAGGCATCATTGAAGACTAATACAGAATACCATGTCCTGGTGGTTGGTAGAATGACCAGCAGGGTGTAGGAATCAGGAGCAACTGGAGGTATATCCTCGGTGGCGTCACTGACTGTCCTGACATCCTTTACCAGGTCCCCAGCAGCCCATGGGGCTCTCGTGGTCAGGCCAATCCCAGGATATGGAGCTCTCCTGGGCAGGTACCCCACCCCCAACCCAGCCCACGGGGCTCTCATGGTCAGGGCCCTCCCAGGATACAGAGCTACCCTTGCAGGTACCGTGGCAGGGCTGGGCACACAGGAACCGTGCACATAGCCCTCATTGAAGAGCACCCCCAGCTCACCTGTCGCTCAGAGCTGACACAGAGCACCTCAGAGCAGGACTTGAACTAACAAACAGCAGCTCCGACAGGTCTGTGACCCTGGGCATCACTCTGTGTGGCCTCCCTCCACCTGGTCTTCCAGAGACTTCCACTGCACCCAGGGCACCAGGCCTGTGTCTCCAACCACCACCCACCCCCTCCTCTCCCTGACTCCTGGGTTCCTCTCATTAGGAGAGGGTTTTCTTGAAGTTGTCTCCCACTCATGGGCCAGATAAAATGATTAGAAAACAAGCCAAAGCTGCAGCCCCTTGTCTATCCTGACTCTCAGGAGCCCACACCTGTTCCTTGGACCTGGCCTGTTCAGCAAGTTCCATTTTCTGCAACTGTGAGCCCCTGAGGGGTGATGATTGGCTGACCTGGGCAGCCTTACCCTGCCAGCCAGCCCTCCCCAGGTGTGCCTGTGTTGAGATCAATATAAATACCACTCCAGGCAGCAAGAGCCCCTGCAGCTGTGCCTGGCGCCATTTTCTCTGCCCTGTCAGCAGTCTCGGGGCTGGGCTGGTGGGAGGGAGTGAGAGACCACGGCTTTGTGGGTGGCCCAGTGTGAGTGGGGCTCTGCTGGACTTTCTGCAGCAGTTGCCAGACTGCCACCTGCTAAAGAAGAGGATGTGTCACCCATACCTGCTGCTGGAATTTCTCCCTGGGCAGAGGTGAGGAAGGAAAAAAGCAGTGGGGGCAGGGACAGGACAGGTATCTCAGGCAGGGAAATGGAAATCTTCCAGAAGAGCACCCAGGGCCAGGACCATCCTGGCTGGCCTGCAGGCACCAAGTCAGCTGGCATGCTGTCACTCGTGTGGCTCCATGGCCCTTCCTCTAGGCTTTCAAGTCCTTGTATATATTCAGGTGTTTTACCTGGGAAGGGTGGGAACAGTTCAGCAGCAACTGGCCTGGGGCTCAGCTCACGTTTACTCACAGATGCCTCGGCACAGTGCCCCAGCTTTGCAATGAGGACGCTTGTTGTGTGGGGGCTGCTGGCTGAATGGGAGACGATTCCCCACCACTGACCAACTTCAGAATTGTTTACAACTGGAGGAAGTGCCCTGATACGGTTTTCCTCTGAGTAACTGGTGGGTTCTGTTTTTTTTTTCTCTTTTTCGTTTTTGGTTCAAGGTAGATTTTATTCCTCTTTTTTGTATTTACAGATATAAGCATGGAAATAATTTATTCATATAAATACATGTATGTGAAGGGAATAATTGTTTTTTTCTGTTTTATTTTTTAAATTTTATTTCTTTTTAATTTTGAATTTTATTTTATATTTTTATACAGCAGGTTCTTATTGGTTATCTATTGTATACATATAAATGTTTACATGCCAATCCCAATCTCTCAACTCCTCCCACCACCACCCCCCCAAGAGCTTTCCCCCCTTGTTGTCCATACGATTGTTGTCTACATCTGTTGCTCTATTTATGCCTTGCAAAACGGTTAATCTGTACAGTTTTTCTAGGTTCCACATATATGCATGAATATACAAGATTTGTTTTTCTCTTTCTGACTTACTTCACTCTGTATGACAGTCTCTAGATCCATCGACGTCTCTACAAATGACCCAATTTCATTCCTTTCATGGCTTAGTAATATTCCATTTTATATATGTCCCACATCTTTATGCATTCATCTGTCTGTGGGCATTTAGGTTGCTTCCATTACCTCGATATTGTAAATAGTGATGCAATGAACATTGCGGTGAATGTCTCTTTTTGATTTATGGTTTTGTCTGGGTATATGTCCAGTACTGGGATTGCTGTATCATATGGTAATTCTATTATTAGTTTCTTAAGAAACTCCATATTGTTCTCCATAGTGACTGTATCAATTTATATTCCCAACAATAGTGGAAGAGGCTTCCTTTTCTCCACACCCTTTCCAGCATTTCTTGTTTGTAGATTTTCAGAAGATGCCCATTCTAACAGGTGTGAGGTGATACCTCATTGTTGAGTCCATTTCGTTGAGCAAGGGGTAGGTCTTGTCTATTACATATTTGGCTTATGGGACGGTGTCTGTGCTAATTTCAAACTCTGGTTTTATGCAGCGCCCCAACTCACCTTTCCCCTTAAGCAAGCATAAGTTGGTTTTCTAAACTTGAGACCCTGTTCTGTTTTGTAATTCAGTTCATGTGTAGCCAAGTTTACATTCCGTGCATTAGTGATACCTTATGATGTTTCTTTTTCTGTGTGACTTATTTCACTTAGAATCATCGTGCCTCAATCCACTCATTATGCTGGTACAGGCCTGGTGACACAGATTTCATTGCTGAGTGGTATTCTGTTGTACGTAAGTACCCAACTTTTTTATCCATTATTTGTTCTCTGGGATATTTAACTTGTACTGTAGAAGAGGTTCCTGTAAACAGAGCCGTCCCAAATTTTGGGGTGGCTGTGTCTTTTTGATTTTAATTTCCCTAAGCTATAGGACCATAAGTGGAAATGCCCTAGACTCTGTTGCTTTGTTTTTCAGATGTATCAGGAAACACCATACACTTCTCCAGAGTGGCTGTTGGCAATTTACATCCCGCCCATCAGCATAACAAGGCTCCTTTTTACCCATGGCCTGTCTTGCTTTTCTGGATTTTACACTTTTCTCAGATGGCCCTTTAGACCGGGGGGAAGTGACACTTCATAGTAGTTCGGATTTCCATTGCAAGCTTGCTTGGTTTGCCAAAAAGGGCGTATGTGTTTTTTCCTGAATATATTCAGGAACAAACTCATACGCCCTTTTTTGCCAAGTGCATCATTGTCGATGATCTGCCTCTTTTCCTATGCTTTAAATGCAAATCCAGTCTACCTCCTGAAATCGGTTTCCTGAAATTCTGCCCCGCTTTCAAGTCCTCTTGGCAGCCTTACTTCAATATATTTTTGGACGTTATCTGTCATTTATAACTCTGCAGGTTTGTGAATGACAGTGCCCCTGAGCTCCTTTCTTCAACTCGCTTTCTTGTGAGCTGGCCGCAACACCGCAGGATTGCTTCAGGCCCTAGTGTGGTACCGGCATGGCACGCTGAGCCTTTGCTTAATTCCTCTTCCGGGTGGGAAATGAGAGTTAAATTTGCCCGTCCAGACACCTCCAGCTAGTCTCTCATTGGTTCTCCCTATTCCTGTTCATCTTATGCAGAAATTGCAAACTGGGCCAAACAGGAGGTTAAAGGCACTGACTCTCCAAGTGGGGAGAGTGTTAGTAAAGCGTCTGGAATGTTGCACCCGAGTACCAGGGGACGAAAACTGAGACACATTTGAACACGTTTCCCGATCACACGGTGGATCATACTCTGGGTTCCACATGCATGTTTTAGCTGAAGGAAGAATCCCTTAAACCTGGAGAGTGGAGACCCGTGGAATGGGTACCATGCAATATGACTTCAAAGGGTCTGCATTTGCTCACCGAACCTCACTAATCCTATCACTGCTGCGTTTATGCCGCTGTCCGCACCCTTGATTCTCTTTCAGAGACATAGAAATCGATAGGTTGTAAGATTCTTACTAGTCAGGTATATTTTTAGGCGTTTAATATGTGGTGTTGAGTCCACTTCGTTGAGCAAGGAGTAGCTCTTGTCTATTACATATTTGGCTTATGGAACGGTATCTGTGCTAATTTCAATCTCTGGTTTTATGCAGCACCCCAACTCACCTTTCCCCGTAAGCAAGCATAAGTTGGATTTCTACATTTGAGACCCTGTTCTGTTTTGTAATTCAGTTCCTGTGTAGCCAAGTTTACATTCCGTGTGGTAGTGATATCTTATGATGTTTCTTTTTCTGTGTGACTTATTTCACT